>NW_028319121.1:703750-907500 GCF_062004578.1 Staurois parvus | reverse complement strand
TATTATTCTATCGTTCCCTAAAGAGGATTCCCCTATTATTCTATCGTTCCGTAAAGAGGATTCCCCTATTATTCTATCGTTCCCTAAAGAGGATTCCCCTATTATTCTATCGTTCCATAAAGAGGATTCCCCTATTATTCTATCATTCTATAAAGAGGATTCCCCTATTATTCTATCATTCTATAAAGAGGATTCCCCTATTATTCTATCGTTCCATAAAGAGGATTCCCCTATTATTCTATCATTCCATAAAGAGGATTCCCCTATTATTCTATCATTCCATAAAGAGGATTCCCCTATTATTCTATCATTCTATAAAGAGGATTCCCCTATTATTCTATCATTCTATAAAGAGGATTCCCCTATTATTCTATCGTTCCGTAAAGAGGATTCCCCTATTATTCTATCGTTCCCTAAAGAGGATTCCCCTATTATTCTATCATTCCATAAAGAGGATTCCCCTATTATTCTATCGTTCTACAAAGAAGATTCCCCTATTATTCTATCATTCTATAAAGAGGATTCCCCTATTATTCTATCGTTCCATAAAGAGGATTCCCCTATTATTCTATCGTTCCATAAAGAGGATTCCCCTATTATTCTATCGTTCTGTAAAGAGGATTCCCCTATTATTCTATCATTCCATAAAGAGGATTCCCCTATTATTCTATAAAGAGGATTCCCCTATTATTCTATCATTCTACAAAGAGGATTCCCCTATTATTCTATCGTTCCCTAAAGAGGATTCCCCTATTATTCTATCATTCTGTATGGAGGATTCCCCTATTATTCTATCGTTCTATAAAGAGGATTCCCCTATTATTCTATCATTCCATAAAGAGGATTCCCCTATTATTCTATCATTCCATAAAGAGGATTCCCCTATTATTCTATCGTTCCATAAAGAGGATTCCCCTATTATTCTATCATTCCATAAAGAGGATTCCCCTATTATTCTATCGTTCCGTAAAGAGGATTCCCCTATTATTCTATCGTTCCATAAAGAGGATTCCCCTATTATTCTATCGTTCTGTAAAGAGGATTCCCCTATTATTCTATCGTTCCGTAAAGAGGATTCCCCTATTATTCTATCGTTCTGTAAAGAGGATTCCCCTATTATTCTATCATTCTGTAAAGAGGATTCCCCTATTATTCTATCATTCTATAAAGAGGATTCCCCTATTATTCTATCATTCCATAAAGAGGATTCCCCTATTATTCTATCATTCTATAAAGAGGATTCCCCTATTATTCTATCATTCTATAAAGAGGATTCCCCTATTATTCTATCATTCTGTAAAGAGGATTCCCCTATTATTCTATCATTCTATAAAGAGGATTCCCCTATTATTCTATCATTCCATAAAGAGGATTCCCCTATTATTCTATCATTCTGTAAAGAGGATTCGCCCTTTTTACCTATCACATGTGTGTATATATGTGGGTTTTTTAGGTTTTTTTTATTATTTATTTATACAAACCATCAAAATCGTACATTAACACACACATATACACATAAATAATTGTACGGCTCACGCGCATATTGTTTTCGGAAAACCAATCATACGACTTGATCATTGAGTCAAAAATTGGTCGTTTTTTGCAAAATTTTCCAACATGCCCGATCGCCGAAAAGGGGAGGAACCATGACAATCGGGCGGTGACACTGACCCAGTAACAGAGTGAAAATAGTCTGATTATTCTTAGGTCAGATTTTCGGATGAAAAATCAGTCGATTATCGATCCATGTATGGCCGGCATTAGGCTCCATGCACACTAGTGGTTAGAAGCTGTTATCAGTATATTCTCCTGTGTGTCCGGGCGCACTACGTCAGGCGAGGTTCACACCTATGCAGGTCGCGTTTGAGCCGTTTCTGCATTGTGTTTTTGCACCTGCATTTTTGCTGCATTTTTGTAAAAAAAAATTAAATTTTTCTTGTTGCTAGGCAGATTTAAAAACGCAGTAAAAATGCAGCAAAAACACACTACATGCTTTTCTGCAGCGTTTCCATTGAAGTCTATAGATCCAAAAAACGCAACTTTTTGCATTCAAAAAAGTCCCCGCCCCTTTCCAAAAAGTGCACCGGGTGAAAACATGGAGATGTGAACCTGTTCCTTAGGAAATCATGGTAAATGGACTGCTGTGCGTTTCTGCAAAAACGCAAAACACTGCAGAAAATGCTTAGGAGTGATCTATTAGCAGTATTTGAGCTTCAGGGTCCTTTCATACGGGCGTTCCGGTTTTTTTCTTCAGTTCAGTCTCATTTTTTCAAAGAAAAAACAGATGAGCTTACATCCATTTTTTCATCCGTTTACATCTGTTTTTCCATCCGTTTTTCATCTGTTTACATTGTTTTTCATCTGTTTACATTGTTTTACATCTGTTTACATCCGTCTTTTAATCTGCCTTTTCATCCATTTACATTGGTTTACATCTGTTTTTCTTCTGTTTACATTGGTTTACATCCATTTTTCATCTGTTTACATTGGTTTACATCCATTTTTCATCTGCTTACATCTGGTTTTCATCTGTTTACATCTGTTTTTTCATCTCCTCTTTCATCCATTTTTCATCCATTTACATTGGTTTACATCTGTTTTTCATCTGTTTTACATCAGTTTTTCATCTGCTTTTTTGTCCATTTTTCATCCGTTTTTCATTCGTTTACATCCATTTTTCATCCGTTTACATCTGGTTTTCATCTGCTTTTTCATCCGTTTTTCATCCGTTTACATTGGTGTACATCCATTTTTCTTCCATTTACATTGGTTTACATCCGTTTTTCATCCGTTTACATCTGTTTTTCATCCATTTACATTTTCATCCATCCGTTTTTCAGCTGCTTTTCATCCGTTTACATTTATTTACATCTGTTTACATTGTTTTACATCTGTTTTCATCCGTTTACATCCGTTTTTTCATCTGCCTTTTCATCCATTTACATCCATTTTTCTTCCATTTACATTGGTTTACATCCGGTTTTCATCTGCTTACATCTAGTTTTCATCTAATTACATCCGGTTTTCATCCGTTTATATCTCTTTTTTCATCTCCTCTTTCATCCGTTTTTCATCCATTTACATTGGTTTACATCCGTTTTTCATCCGTTTTACATCTGCTTTTTCATCCATTTTTCATCCGTTTACATCCATTTTGCATCCGTTTACATTGGTTTACATCCATTTTTCTTCCATTTACATTGGTTTACATCTGTTTTTCAGGAATTTACATCCGTTTTTCATCTGTTTACATTTGTTTTTTCATCTCCTCTTTCATCCGTTTTTCATCCATTTATATTGGTTTACATCTGTTTTTCATCTGTTTACATCAGTTTTTTTAGCTGCTTTTCATCCGTTTTTTATCCGTTTATATTGATTTACATCCGTTTACATTGTTTTACATCTGTTTTCATCCGTTTACATCCGTTTTTTCATCTGCCTTTTCATCCATTTACATTGGTTTACATCCATTTTTCATCCATTTACATCCATTTTTCATCCATTTACATCCGTTTTTTATCTTCTTTTCCATCCGTTTTTCGTCCGTTTACATTGGTTTACATCCATTTACATTGGTTTACATCAGTTTTTCATGTTTACATCCGTTTTTCATCCGTTTACATCTGTTTTTTCATCTCCTATTTCATCCATTTTTCATCCATATACATTGGTTTACATCCGTTTTTCATCTGTTTACATCTGTTTTCAGCTGCTTTTTATCCGTTTTTCATCCGTTTACATTGTTTTACATCTGTTTTCATCCGCTTACATCAGTTTTTTCATCTGCCTTTTCATCCATTTACATTGGTTTACATCCATTTTTCTTCCATTTACATTGGTTTACATCCGTTTTTCATCTGCTTACATCTAGTTTTCATCCGTTTACATCTGTTTTGTCATCTCCTCTTTCATCCGTTTTTCATCCATTTACATTGGTTTACATCCATTTTTCATCAGTTTTTCATCTGTTTTTCATCTGTTTACATCCATTTTTCATGCATTTACATCCGGTTTTCATCCGTTTTACATCCGTTTTTCATCTGCTTTTTCATCAGTTTTTCATCCGTTTACATCCGTTTTCATCCGTTTACATCTGTTTTTCATCTGTTTTACATCTGTTTACATCCGTTTTACATCTGTTTTCATCCGTTTTACATCTGTTTTTCATCTGTTTACATCCGTTTTCATCCAGGTTTTTTTACGTAAGAAAAATAGCCTTTTCTTCCGTTAAAAAAAGGATGTTAACGGATGCGGACATTAGCGGATGTAAAAAGATGTTGATCCGTTTACATCCGAGTCCATAGAAATACACGAGGGTCTGTTTTTCATCCATAAACGGACAGATACGGAATGCCTGTGTGGCAGAGGCCTCAGTGTCTAGGAGCAGGAAAAAAAATAAATTTTTCAGTGTTTTTCCAGGAGAAAGAAATGCTAAACGTTCCTACAATGTCCCTGATAGCTTCTCTCTTCCTTTACAGGCACTGTGCAAATGGTAATTACATGCTAATGCTCCAAAATGCTGCTGCCAGCTCCAAAAAAAAGCTGGAAAACATCTTTTTTTTTTTTGGAAAACGTCTTTTTAAAACCATTTAAGATATTTTTCTTGTAATTACTTATTTTTTATTTTTTGTTTTTATATTTCCACGTTGTCATGAAAAAGAAATGTTCTAATATTCCTCTTTTAGAAGCTCCTCTCCAACAAAGGTAGCGGGATGAAGAAACTCCTTTCTTGGTGCAGGAATCAGTCTCATTCTTTCATTCTTTGCTGTATACAGGGGCGGACTGACAACTCATGGGGCCCCCGGGCAATAGGGGATCATGGGGCCCCTGTGTCCTTGCCCAAACTCAAAAAGCCTATGAAAAAGGAACCAGGGGCATCTCATGGGGCCCCCTACTGACCCCGGGCCCTCAGGCAGTGCCTGAGTTTCCAAATGGTCAGTCCACCCCTAGCTGTATATGTCCCTCATAGGAACAATTCCACATGGAATTACACAGAGTGTGCCCTAGAGGGCAATCACAGCAAGCCACACGTAGTCACAAGCAGCCTATTGGTCCAGATCAGCAACATGATCTGTCGTGGTCACCATCAAAATGAACAAATAAATCGAGCAGACAAAACTGTTCAGTATAACCTGATACTCCAGCGACGCTGACCATACGCACAACTCTACAGACGTTTGGTAATGCAACTGTTTAAGTGACACCCTAACTTAAAACACAAAAAAACACCTTCCATTGAAATGTATTCTTCAATAGCGAGAAAGGATATAAATCCTCTTTGCGTGCATCAAACGGCTTTTTCAAACTAAGATATTACCTTGTAAAAGTGGCAGGGACATCATCATAGTCTGTGCAGAGAGCAAAACTGTGGGAAGGGCCCAGCAGATCCCAACCACTATAGGCTGCCTGCAGAAAAAATCAGGAGGGGGCGGAGACCAGACCAGTCCCCCTGCACAAGGAGAGAGAGCAGCAGAGAGAGGTCTGTGTTACAGGAAACTATCGTTATAAGATATCGTTATATTGTACAGCGCTGAGCAAACTGTTGGCGCCATATAAACCCTGTATAAGAATAATATAAATCCTGTATAATATTAATAATAAATCCTGAATAATAATAATAATAATAAATCCTATATAATAAAAATTATAATAATAATAATAATAATAATAATAATAATAATAAATCCTGTATAATAATAATAATAATAATAATAATAATAATAATAATAAATCCTATATAATAAAAATAATAATAAATCCTGTATAATAATAATAATAATAATAATAAATCCTGTATAATAATAATAATAATAAAAAATTATGTATAATATTAATAATAATAATAATAATGAAAAATCCTGTATAATAAAAATAATAATAAAAATCATGTATAATAATAATAATAATAAAAAATCCTGTATAATAATAATAATTAATGTATAATAATAATAAAATATGATGTATAATAACAATAATAATAATAAATCATGTATAATAATAATAATAATAATAATAATAATAATAATAAATCCTGTATAATAAAAATAATAATAATAATAATAATAAATCCTGTATAATAATAATAATAATAATAATAATAATAAATAATGTATAATAATAATAATAATAATAATAATAAAAAATCCTGTATAATAAAAATAATAATAATATTAAATCATGTATAATAATAATAATAATAATAATAATAATAATAAATCATGTATAATAAAAATATTAATAATAATAATAATAATAATAATAATAAATCCTGTATAATAATAATAATAATTAATGTATAATAATAATAAAAAATGATGTATAATAATAATAATAATAATAATAAATCATGTATAATAATAATAAATAATGTATTATAATAATAATAATAATAAAAAATCACGTATAATAATAATAATAATAATAATAATAATTCCTGTAAAATAATAATAATAATAATTCCTATAAAATAATAATATTAAATCCTGTAAAATAATCATAATAATAATAATATGGGTGGTCAGATTTAAATGGATCGTCTGTCTGTTTACATCCAACTGTTATCCGATACATTAGACCAGTGGTCTCCAAACTGAGGCCCGAGGGCTGAATGAAGCCCTTTGCTAGTCTTTATCTGGCCTTTGGGGCACTATTCCTCCCACTGACACCAATGATGGGGCACTATTCCTCCCACTGACACCAATGATGGGGCACTATTCCTCCCACTGATACCAATGATGGGGCAATATTCCTTCCACTGATACCAATGATGGAGCACCATTCCTCCCACTGATACCAATGATGGGGCACTATTCCTCTCACTGACACCAATGATGGGGCACTATTCCTCCCACTGATACCAATGATGGGGCACTATTCCTCCCACTGACACCCAATGATGGGGCACTATTCCTCCCACTGATACCAATGATGGGGCACTATTCCTTCCACGGACACCAATGATGGGGCACTATTCCTACCACTGACACCAATGATGGGGCACTATTCCTCCCATTGACACCAATGATGGGGCACTATTCCTCCCACTGATACCAATGATGGGGCACTATTCCTTCCACTGACACCAATGATGGGGCGCTATTCCTTCCACGGACACCAATGATGGGGCACTATTCCTCCCACTGATACCAATGATGGGGCACCATTCCTCCCACTGATACCAATGATGGGGCACTATTCCTTCCACTGACACCAATGATGGGGCACTATTCCTCCCACTGACATCAATGATGGGGCACTATTCCTCCCACTGACACCAACGATGGGGCACTATTCCTTCCACTGACACCAATGATGGGGAACTATTTCTCCCACTGATACCAATGATGGGGCACTATTCCTCCCACTGACACCAATGATGGGGCACTATTCCTCCCACTGACACCAATGATGGGGCACTATTCCTCCCACTGACACCAATGATGGGGCACTATTCCTCCCACTGACACCAATGATGGGGCACTATTCCTTCCACTGACACCAATGATGGGGCACTATTCCTTCTACTGACACCAATGATGGGGCGCTATTCCTTCCACGGACACCAATGATGGGGCGCAATTCCTCCCACTGATACCAATGATGGGGCACCATTCCTCCCACTGATACCAATGATGGGGCACTATTCCTTCCACTGACACCAAGGATGGGGCACTATTCCTCCCACTGACATCAATGATGGGGCACTATTCCTCCCACTGACACCAACGATGGGGCACTATTCCTTCCACTGACACCAATGATGGGGAACTATTTCTCCCACTGATACCAATGATGGGGCACTATTCCTCCCACTGACACCAATGATGGGGCACTATTCCTCCCACTGACACCAATGATGGGGCACTATTCCTCCCACTGACACCAATGATGGGGCACTATTCCTTTCACTGACACCAATGATGGGGCACTATTCCTCCCACTGACACCAATGATGGGGCACTATTCCTCCCACTGACACCAATGATGGTGCACTATTCCTCCCACTGATACCAATGATGGGGAACTATTCCTCCCACTGATACCAATGATGGGGAACTATTCCTCCCACTGACACCAATGATGGGGAACTATTGATCTTATATTGAAAAGAATCAATCAATATAATTTGTATACCAAAATAAAAAACATAACCCTAGTACGGTCAAACAACAGAAAACAAAATGTACATCCATGTCCAGAATATATACAATATATACATTGTTTACTAACACCATTTTCAGACTATTGAAAACTCTATACATAAAGCAGCACAGAGGGCCTAAGAAGCACAACCCATCACCTATGTACGCCCATCACCTATGTACTCCATCACCTATGTACACCCATCACCTATGTACTCCATCACCTATGCACGTCCATCACCTATGTACACCCATCACCTATGTACACCCATCACCTATGTACTCCATCACCTATGTACTCCATCACCTATGTACGTCCATCACCTATGTACGTCCATCACCTATGTACACCCATCACCTATGTACTCCCATCACCTATGTACTCCCATCACCTATGTACACCCATCACCTATGTACTCCATCACCTATGCACGTCCATCACCTATGTACACCCATCACCTATGTACACCCATCACCTATGTACTCCATCACCTATGTACTCCATCACCTATGTACGTCCATCACCTATGTACGTCCATCACCTATGTACACCCATCACCTATGTACTCCCATCACCTATGTACTCCCATCACCTATGTACTCCATCACCTATGTACTCCATCACCTATGTACGTCCATCACCTATGTACGTCCATCACCTATGTACACCCATCACCTATGTACACCCATCACCTATGTACTCCCATCACCTATGTACTCCATCACCTATGTACTCCATCACCTATGTACTCCATCACCTATGTACGTCCATCACCTATGTACACCCATCACCTATGTACTCCATCACCTATGTACTCCATCACCTATGTACGTCCATCACCTATGTACGCCCATCGCCTATGTACTCCCATCGCCTATGTACTCCCATCGCCTATGTACACCCATCGCCTATGTACACCCATCGCCTATGTACACCCATCGCCTATGTACACCCATCGTCTATGTACTCCCATCGCCTATGTACCCCCGTCGCCTATGTACCCCCGTCGCCTATGTACACCCGTCGTCTATGTACCCCCGTCGCCTATGTACCCCCGTCGCCTATGTACCCCCGTCGCCTATGTACCCCCGTCGCCTATGTACCCCCGTCACCTATGTACCCCCGTCACCTATGTACTCCCGTCACCTATGTACGCCCGTCACCTATGTACGCCCACCACCTATGTACGCCCACCACCTATGTACGCCCGTCACCTATGTACTCCCGTCACCTATGTACTCCCGTCACCTATGTACTCCCGTCACCTATGTACGCCCGTCACCTATGTACTCCCGTCACCTATGTACGCCCGTCACCTATGTACTCCCGTCACCTATGTACGCCCGTCACCTGTGTACTCCCATCACCTGTGTACTCCAGTCACCTGTGTACTCCCGTCACCTATGTACTCCCGTCACCTATGTACTCCCATCACCTATGTACTCCCGTCACCTATGTACTCCCGTCACCTATGTACTCCCGTCACCTATGTACTCCCGTCACCTATGTACTCCAGTCACCTATGTACTCCCATCACCTATGTACTCCCGTCACCTATGTACTCCCGTCACCTATGTACTCCCGTCACCTATGTACTCCCGTCACCTATGTACTCCCGTCACCTATTTACTCCCGTCACCTATGTACTCCCGTCACCTATGTACTCCCATCACCTATGTACGCCCATCACCTATGTACGCCCACCACCTATGTACGCCCATCACCTATGTACTCCCATCACCTATGTACATCCATCGCCTATGTACACCCATCGCCTATGTACACCCATCACCTATGTACTTCATCACCTATGTACTCCATCACCTATGTACATCCATCGCCTATGTACACCCATCACCTATGTACTCCATCACCTATGTACTCCCGTCACCTATGTACACCCATCACCTATGTACATCCATCGCCTATGTACTCCCATCACCTATGTACTCCCATCACCTATATACTCCCATCGCCTATGTACTCCCATCACCTATATACTCCCATCGCCTATGTACCCCCATCGCCTATGTACATCCATCGCCTATGTACCCCCATCGCCTATGTACGCAGCCATTTTTCAAAAATTGAGCATCAAGGAAAAAAAAGCTAGGGTGATAAGAGAAAGACAGCCACGCCCCAGAAAGAGACTCCTGTAGTCAAGGAGGCTTGAAACCCCTCCACGCCTTCAACCAAGCCCCCCAACCTTGCTTGTCTCTCTCAAGCACCCGAATCTTCCCCACCCAGGGGCGGACTGACCATTTGGAAACTCGGGCAGTGCCCGAGGCCAGGGGTCAGTAGGGGGCCCCATGAGATGCCCCTGGAACCTTTTTCATAGGCTTTTGTGAGTTTGGGCAAGGACACAGGGGCCCCATGATCCCCTATTGCCCGGGGGCCCCATGAGTTGCCAGTCTGCCCCTGATCACAGCTGATCGCATGTAAATAGGGAAATGCCGGTTATCGGCATTCGTCTCCTCACCAGCTGTCACGCTGACAGAGGAGAGGAGAGCTGGTAATCGGCTTTACTCAGAGGGCACATCTATACTGATCATCAGGGCACTGATGATCAGTGTGTCCTGTTGATCAGTGTAGCCCCAACAATGCCACCTGTCAGTGTCCATCAATGCCAGCTGTCAGTGCCCATCAGTGCCACATATCAGTGTCCATCAATGCCAGCTGTCAGTGCCCATCCATGCCACCTGTCAGTGCCCATCCATGCCACCTGTCAGTGCCCATCAATGCCACCTGCCAGTGCCTACCAGTGCACATCAATGCCACACATCAGTGCCCATCTGAGCTGCCTTTCAGGAGGTGGAGGAAGAAGAGGAGGAGGAGGGAGAGGAGGAGTAAGAAGAGGTTGGTTATATAGGGTGCTTATTGTTATTTTAATTAATATTATTAATAATAATTTGTTTAACTTTCTCTCAGGGTTAGGGGGTTAAGGTTAGGGGTTCATTTTTATTTATTATTACATATTATTCATTTATTTTATTTATGCTAACTTATTTATTTGTGGATTTATTTAAAATGTTTTATTCATATTTTAGTAGTTTCTTTTTCTTTTTTTTCATTTAAGCATAAAATCGCTCAAAAACACATGACAAAACGCACAAAAAGGTGTAAATCTCATGTTTCCATTCATTTCTATGGAACTAAAAACATTCAAAAGCTGCAAATCTACCCGATTTGAAGCAACAATAAAAGCCCCACAGCTTGGTTAAGCTTTAGGCCCCTTTCTGATGGGGTGGATCTGTCAGCATGATGAGCGGGAGATCTCTCCGCTGATCCCCACTGAGCAGGCAGATGACAGGTCTGTGTCTGGTTGGCTGCTGCAGAGCGGACACTGCCCACTGATCTCAATGGGACGGTTTCCACCCGATTGGCATCCGAAACAATCCGTTGGACAGATGGGGAATGGATCCCCACCTGTCTTTTTTTGATGTACAGGATCGAATGCCGGGGGGTGTCAGCAGACCAGGGGCGGACTGACCAGTTGGAAACTCAGGCACTGCCCGAGGGCCCGGGGTCAGTAGGGGGCCCCATGAAATGCCCCTGGTACCTTTTTCATAGGCTTTTTTGAGTTTGGGCAAGGATACAGGGGCCCCATGATCCCCTATTGCCCGGGGGCCCCATGAGTTGTCAGTCCGCCCCTGCAGCAGACTATTGTCCACTGACACCCGCCGGTCCTTAGAAGTCTATGGATGGACCAATGGGATCCACCTGAAAAACAGACAGGCGGACCCCATCGATCGGCTCGTGTGAAAGGGGCCTCAGGCGTTTGGCTTCAGGCGACTTGGAGTGAAGATGTGAACTATCTCCATTGAGAATAATTGATTTTTTTCTTCTCAAGCGTTTTGGAGCTTCCAGCTACAAATCATTCAGGTGTGAACGGGCCTCGGGGATTTACAGCTACCTTTCCTGTGTTCCTAGCAGGCTGAACCTGATTTTACTTTTTTTTTGTCAAATACTTTTTAAATCTTCACAACCCTAGACCGAGGCCCAACAAGTAAGCAGTTGAACAGACAAAACAACAAATATTTTCTTTAATTGAGGCATTACCCACATTTACTCCCCAGCTTCCCTTAGCACCCCTCGAGGATGTATCAGCATAGTTATCGACTTTTATTTTCTTTCTGGAGATCCAGATTCCGCTGATTATATTTCCAACCTTATAGCTGCTGGGAGATCGGTTCCCATTACATCCCGACCGCCCTATAGGAGAAATACTGCTACAGGGCGGCACGGGTGCAAAATCACATACATATATACACATTATATATTATATATATATATATATATATATATATATATATATATATAAAAATATATATATGTATAATATATACATTTGTGTTCAAAATAATAGCAGTCAGACATCACTAACCGGATCAATCACTGTTTTTGGTAGAAATGATATCTCTACATGGCAAATAATTTCCTAGCAGGTGTAGTAGAGTAATAGAAACCCAACAGACCCAACACTCATGACATGCATGCTGCTGATTCTGTGTCATTGAATCACTCATTGAAAGGGGCATGTTCAAAATAATAGCAGTGTGGAGTTCTATTAGTGAGGTCATTCATTCTTTGAAAAACAGGTGGCAATTATTGCCCTTATTTAGGAAGGAAGGCAGCAACTGTTGTACATGCTGATTACAGTGCATTTCTCTCTGAAATTCTGAGGAAAATGGGTCGTTCCAGATATTGTTCAGAAGAACAGCGTACCTTGATTAAAAAGTTGATTGGAGAGGGGAAAACATATAAAGAAGTGCAGAAAATGATCGGCTGTTCAGCTAAAATGATCGCAAATGCTTTAAAATGGCAACCAAAACCTGAAAGACGTGGAAGAAAGCGAAAAACTACCATTGGAATGGATAGAAGAATAGCCAAAATGGCGCGGACTCAGCCAACAATCAGCTCCAGGAAGATGAAAGAAGGTGTGACGTTCCCTGTGAGGACTGTTACAATTAGAAGACGCCTATGTGAAGCCAAGCTATCTGCAAGAAGTCCCCGCAAAGTCCCACTGTTGGAAAAAAGACATGTGCTGAAGAGGTTACAATCTGCCAAAGAGCACATTGACCGGCCTAAAGAGAAATGGCGCAACATTTTGTGGACTGATGAAAGTAAGATTGTTCTTTTTGGGTCTAGTGGGCGGAGACAGTTTGTCAGACGACCCCCAAACACTGAATTCAAGCCACAGTACACTGTGAAGACAGTGAAGCATGGTGGTGCAAACATCATGATATGGGGATGTTTCTCATACTACGGTGTTGGGCCGATTTATCGCATACCAGGGATCATGGATCAGTTTGAATACATCAGAATACTTGAAGAGGTCATGCTGCCTTATGCTGAAGAGGAAATGCCCTTGAAATGGGTGTTCCAACAAGACAACGACCCCAAACACACCAGTAAACGTGCAACATCTTGGTTCCAGACCAACAAGATGGACGTTATGGAGTGGCCAGCCCAATCCCCGGATCTTAATCCAATAGAAAACTTGTGGGGTGACATCAAAAATGCCGTTTCTGAGGCAAAACCAAAAAATAGAGAAGAACTGTGGAATGTAATCCAATCATCCTGGGCTGGAATACCTGATCACAGGGGCCAGAAGTTGGGTGACTCCATGCAACACAGATGTACAGCAGTTCTCAGAAACAGTGCGACTACAACCAAATATTCATGAAGTCATTCAAAGGAAAGCAAAATCTTCAAACATTTCTCAGTTTATATAGTGAATGTTTGAGTTTGTAAAGAAGAATACAAACACTGCGATTTTTTTGAACCGTCTAATATTCACTTTTCCTCAATTTTTTTTAGAGGAACAACACAAATTTGATGTATTTTTCTTCATGTTTTGATTTGGAATAGAATGTGTCGTGTTCCCAATGCATTTGTGTGGATGGAAATAAAAGCTATTAGAAGGACTTTCAGCTTTATTCACTTTTTTCAACATTTATTATTTTGAACACAACTGTATGTATATATATATATATATATATATATATATATATATATATATATATATATACACATACACATACATACAGTGGGGATCGAAAGTTTGGGCACCCCAGCTAAAAACTTGTATTAATGTGCATAAAGAAGCCAAGGAAAGATGGAAAAATCTCCAAAAGGCATCAAATTACAGATTAGACATTCTTATAATATGTCAACAAAAGTTAGATTTTATTTCCTTCATTTACACTTTCAAAATAACAGAAAACAAAAAAATGGCGTCTGCAAAAGTTTGGGCACCCTGCAGAGTTAATATCTTGTACTGCCCCCTTTGGCAAGTTTCACAGCTTGTAAACGCTTTTTGTAGCCAGCCAAGAGTCTTTCAATTCTTGTTTGAGGTATCTTTGCCCATTCTTCCTTACAAAAGTCTTCCAGTTCTTTGAGATTTCTGGGCTGTCTGTCACGCACTGCTCTTTTAAGGTCTACCCATAGATTTTCAATTATGTTGAGGTCAGGAGATTGTGAAGGCCATGGCAAAACCTTCAGTTTACGCCTCTTGATGTAATCCCCCGTGGATTTCGAGGTGTGTTTAGGATCATTATCCATTTGTAGAAGCCATCCTCTCTTTAACTTCAGCTTTTTCACAGATGGCATCAAGTTACCATCCAAAATTTGCTGAAATTTTATTGATTCCATTTTTCCTTCTACTCGTGAGATGTTCCCTGTGCCACTGGCTGCAACACAACCCCAAAGCATGATTGATCCAACCCCATGCTTAACAGTTGGACAGAGGTTCTTTTCATTAAATTCTGTGCCCCTTCTTCTCCAAACGTACCTTTGCTCATTCCGGCCAAAAAGTTCAATTTTAACCTCATCGGTCCACAGAACTTGTTTCCAAAATGCATCAGGCTTGCCTATATGTTCATTTGCAAAGTTCAAACGATGATTTTTGTGGTGAGGACGTAGAAGAGGTTTTCTTCTGATGACTCTTCCATGAAGACCATATTTGTACAAGTATCTCTTTATAGTGGAATAGTGTACCACAACTCCAGTGTCTGCCAGATCTTTCTGGAGGGATCGTGCAGTCAAACGTGGGTTTTGAATTGTTTTTCTCACAATCCTGCGAGCTGTTCTGTCTGATATTTTTCTTGGTCTTCCAGATGTTGCTTTAACTTCCACTGTTCCTGATGACTGCCATTTCCTAATTACATTCCGAACAGAGGATATTGACATCTGAAAAAGCTTTGCTATCTTCTTATAGCCTTCTCCAGCTTTGTGAGCGTCAACTATTTTCAGTTTCAGTTTTCTAGACAACTGCTTAGAAGAACCCATGGTGCTGATTGTTGGGGCAAGGTCAGATGAGTCTGGGCATTTAAAACCTTTGAGATTGACATCACCTGGTCTTCCCAGACGATGATTGAGAACAATCCATGACACTGGCAGGTCTCAGCTTGGCAAAGGGGGCAGTGCATGCTATAAATTCTGCAGGGTGCCCAAACTTTTGCAGACGCCATTTTTTTGTTTTCTGTTATTTTGAAAGTGTAAATGATGGAAATAAAATCTAACTTTTGTTGACATATTATAAGAATGTCTAATCTGTAATTTGATGCCTTTTGGAGATTTTTCCATCTTTCCTTGGCTTCTTTATGCACATTAATACAAATTTTTAGCTGGGGTGCCCAAACTTTCGATCCCCACTGTACATGATTTCACATTTCTGGGTCCCGGCTGGTGATTACTCACCGGTGCCCGGTGATTGCCAAGCATCTCCGACGGGGAGGAGAACTGTTTGTAAACAAGACAGTTCTCCTCCCTGTCAGCTCCTGCACACTGCTTTGCATGGCACTGCACGGCACAGCCATCCAAAGCAGTGTGCTTACAGTGAAGCACACAGACACAGCCCCCTAGTAAAAGAGCACACAGTTAACCCGTTGGTCGTCCCTCGTGTTAACCCCTTCCTGTCCAGTGCCATTAGTACAGTGTCAGTGCTTTTTTTTTTAGTACTGGTCACTGTATTGGTGTCACTGGGGATGTCAGTGAAACCAAGTCAGTCCCCCCCCCCCAGTGTCAGAATGCCTATTGCAGTCCCGTAATCCCACTATGAGTTGCTGATCGCCGCCATTACTAGTGAAAACAATATATAATTTCCAGTATCTATACCGCCATTTGTAAACGCTATAACTTTCATGTAAAACTATTAATTTACATGTATTGGGATTTATTTTTTAGCAAAGACACGGAGCAGAATACATTTTGGCCCAAATTTATGATGAAATTTGAAATGTTTTTAGCAAAAAGTCAAAAATATTGTTTACTTTTTTCAAAATTGTTGGCCTTTTTTTGTTTATAACAAAAAAAAAACTGGGACACCAAGTCAGCTCCCCCCCCCCCCCAGTGTTAAAATGCCCACCGTAGTCCCGCTATAAGTCGCTGATTGCCGCCATTACTAGTAAAAAAAAAAAAGATCCAGTATCTATACCGCCATTTGTAAACGCTATAACTTTCACGTAAACCAATTAATTTACACGTATTGGGATTTTTTTTCTAGCAAACACACGGAGCAGAATACATTTTGGCTGAAATTTATGATGAAATTTGATTTGTTTTCTATTTTTTTTACTGGACATGTTTAATAGCAAAATAGTCAAAATTATTTTTTTTTTCTCAAAATTGTTGATCTTTTTTTTATAAAATAAAAAAAAATGCAGAGGCGGTCAAATACCACGGAAAGAAAGCTCAATTTGTGGGGAAAAAAGGGCGTAAATTTCATTTGGGTGCAGTGTTGCATGACCGCTCAATTGTCAGTTAAAGTAACGCAGCGCCATAACGCAGAAAATGTCCTGGTCAGGAAGGGGGGGAAATCCTCTGGAGGGGGAGGGGTTAATATAGGAAGACCCCCAGAACTACATCCCCCATGAGTGTGGGCAGGCTCCTGGGTGTCAAGGTTGGGAAAGAAATCAATGTATGGACATGGGTGGGACTCTGCAGCCCGACAGGCGGGCCTGACAACGCTGCTTGGGGTCTCAGTGCAGCAGAGGCACAGTGTTGTCAGCTCAAACAGGAAGTTAAGGGGTCAGCGGATTTCTAGCACCTCCAGCCTTCCCTTCAGTCTGCAGGGTTGTACCGGCTCCTCTCCTGCACTGAAACGGCTTACTCTGATTTCAATGCACACTGTGAGCTTCTGTGCATTAGAAGCTGCAGCAAGTCAGAAAGAGCTCCGCCTCATTGCCTGGCTGGAGGACATCCAGTCTCATCTAGCTCTTTCCTCCCCAGCCTGACTGCCCCTGACCTTCCCCTTTCATTCATCGGTTTTCAGTTCTTTTAATTATGGAGGTTCAGCATTACAAGTGGACGTTACCTAGGGCAGTCTGCATAGCAACACCCACTCCTTGAGAACTACACCCAACCATGAAAGCATTTTTATATTGCTCCCACCGCTTGTATCAGGTCTGAGGGCTCTTGTGAGGAGTACTGAGGCAGGGCGCCATGCTGCTTTCAGAAAGCTAGATGTACTGGCTCCTCCCACCAGCCATGGTCTGCCTGCATTGCATAGAGAAGCACAGAGACCCAGTGGTGACATCACCGGCTCTAAAATAAGATATGTAATGACAGCAGAAAGGTTTTATTTAAAAACATGTTGGTGATGGGGGAAGGGAAGAACCTCCATTATGTTTCATTGGTGTTTCTGTAGTATCTTCTGTTCCGTGATCAGTGACCATTGTCTGCAAATACCCCACAATGCTTTACTAATGAAATATTGATGGTCCATCTGCTGCAAGAGAGGGGTGTGGCTGGGATGGGTCTTCTACCTAAAAGACATCTTTGCCCCCCTCCCCTCCCCCCTCAGGGTGTCAGGATATAGCCATGTATTATGTTATATACAGATGATTGTAAGTGAATGTCGTCTAACCACCGAAACAAAGAAAAACCTATCTGAGTGAATTATTTACAGGCGGACGGAATGGGTGGGTTACCTGCAATGCTAGAACATAGCACTGGGATTCGTGTCCCATCATGTCCGCATACCATTCCCAACATCTAAAGACACGGCCAATTGAGAGAGACGCACACTGTGAGCCGATGAGAGTTAAAGGGAAGCTGTTTTCAAACAGAAAAGGCTACCCATATGGAAGAAAAATATATATGAAATATATTTTAAAAAATATTCTTCCCAAATATATTGCCATGTATTTGAAATGCTACAATTTTGGCCATATTCAATATATTTCAATTTAAAAGAAAATTATATATATACACACATATATATAAAAACATACACACATATATATATGTGTGTGTGTGTGTGTGTGTGTGTATGTGTGTGTGTGTATGTGTGTATATAATGCCCCTTACATTGGTGATCAGTGGGAAGAATGTTCCTTACATTGGTGATCAGTGGGAAGAATGTTCCTTACATTGGTGATCAGTGGGAAGAATGCTCCTTACATTGGTGATCAGTGGGAAGAATGTTCCTTACATTGGTGATCAGTGGGAAGAATGCTCCTTACATTGGTGATCAGTGGGAAGAATGTTCCTTACATTGGTGATCAGTGAGAAGAATGTTCCTTACATTGGTGATCAGTGGGAAGAATGTTCCTTACATTGGTGATCAGTGAGAAGAATGTTCCTTACATTGGTGATCAGTGAGAAGAATGCTCCTTACATTGGTGATCAGTGAGAAGAATGCTCCTTACATTGGTGATCAGTGGGAAGAATGTTCCTTACATTGGTGATCAGTGGGAAGAATGCTCCTTACATTGGTGATCAGTGAGAAGAATGTCCCTTACATTGGTGATCAGTGGGAAGAATGCCCCTTACATTGGTGATCAGTGGGAAGAATGTTCCTTACATTGGTGATCAGTGGGAAGAATGCTCCTTACATTGGTGATCAGTGGGAAGAATGCTCCGTTACATGCGCATTTCCCACACACCTCATTCAACACACACTGCTCTTGCAATCTGCAGAGGGTGTCAGTGCAAATTGTACGTGTTTCTTAGTTGGTGTCGGTGGCAGATGACATAGGATTTGCGGAGACGTGGCTTTTTAGTGCACTGAGGCAAGCTGTGGCACCCTGAATAGGCAGCTGGTTTAAAATTAATTGGCTGCAATGCACTTCAAAAAATAAATCTTGTTGCATTTTTTTTGCAGTGCATGTGTATCATGAAGGTGATTGTTGCCTCACAGCATCTATGCATGGACAGTGTTTGCTATCCGTTGAGATAATCTGTGCCTTTCACCATGTATTACTGCACCGAGCTGGTGTGACAGGGCACTAAACAAACGTTTATACAGTATCTATTAGGCCTCATGCACACTGGGCATTAAAAATGCCACTTTTAGAAGTGTTTTATTTGTTTTCTGCCTCTAAACACCCCCCAAATGCACACACAGGCATTTACAGGCATTTAGAGGCGGACCCCCCCCCCCCCCACTGCTATCACTTTCAGGAGCAGCATTGTGGCAGAAAAACACTTAATGTGTCTAAACGCACGTTAATGCTATGGATTTTAAGGGGGACTCCACTAAAAAAAAAATGGCATGAGGTCCCCCCCAGATTCTATACGAGATCCATAGGGTTGAGTATGGATTTTAAGGGGGAGCCCCATTCGAAAAAAAAAGGATGAGGTCCCCTAAATGATACATACTAGAGCCTTATCTTACCCTTATCCTGAATCATACTAGGTCACATGTATATGGTAGGATAAATTGAGCGCTCTTGATATAGCAGCTGTAGAACTAAAGGTAACCAAATGAACCCCAATAAAACTGTATGTATAAGAAGTGCAGCGCTAGTAAATCATATGATGTAGGAAAATAAAGTATAAAAGTTCATATAAGGTTCATAAAATAAATAAATGATCCCTCCTTGTAGCAGAAAAAAGCTTGTGCCTGGAAACAATGGTAAAATTGCGCACTCACCAGAAGCGCATAGGTAATGCGCATGTGAATAAATCCACCGTAGACCACTTAGGCAGGCGGGGTATAGCAGGCGCCTGGTGAGCTTTCTTCTAGGAATTGGTCAGCACAGCAGCAGGTCTTGGGTTTAAGGTAGAGATCTGCCGATCCAGAGGTCCCCTTTAGGTTGGATGGGTGCTCACCTTTTATGAACTTTTTTACTATATTTTCCTACATCATATGATTTAATAGTGCTGCACATCCTATACATACAATACTAGGTCACATGCCTTCAATGTGAGTGGGGGGCTTACCTTGCCAGAAGGAGACCCTTTTAGCAGAGCACCTTGTCCCTATATTGATGAAGACAAGGGTCTCTTCCCCACAACTCTGGCTTAATGGCTGTAAGGTTCTGTGGGCGGGAGAGGGACGTGTTGGAATCTGGAAGCTCCCTTTAATAATAAGGGGTCTCCCAGGTATAGGCTCTCTCCATGTGAATGAGTAAGGGGTATATAGTACTCCTCGTTAGCATTAAAAAACTGTAAAGTGTAACTACACATTTTTTTAGAAGTCCAGCTATGAAAATCCATGTCAATCCCAATGCCTGATGAACCACCAAAAGAAAAAAAATAACTGACGCACCCTAACACAACATCCACTCACCGAATGAAAACTGACAGAGCTGTCATTGGCAATATAAGGGAAGGGGTGGGGATGGTGGTAACATAATTGCTCAAATATGGGCATGTACCGGTAGCTATATTGAGGCAATGACCCATCCCTCGGCTTATCGAGCCAGGGATTCCTTGCCATGTAAAGTGGGCCATAGATTGTTAGACTCTCGGCCAGTTCAGCGGAGACCAGCTGAGATTTGATCCATGTATGAGCAGGCTCATTATACCCAAGTCGATCCATTGATTGACTTGAATGCAACCAGCATCTCGGATTAGATTATTTTCAGCGGGAGGGATTCCCCCATCAACATAGTCAGTGACCCGTGACTGCAGGAAAGAAAACCGCATCATCTATGGCCTGTGTGACGAGAGTCCCTTTGGGTGGGGGGGCCCATGAAACACAGCTCACTTTGGAGAGGTGGGGAGAACACTGTCTCAGCACCCCATATCCCTCTTATGTATAAGTCACCCTGTGCCTGTTAGGGGTACAGGGTGATCTGTCCTAATATTGGGGTGGGGGGTTGTGGATTGTTTAATGCCATGGGGTTGCATCCCATTGTTCTATTGAGTGTCTGGCTTGGGAGCAAACTATTACGGATGTATGCGTTTGTGTATTGGCTTGGTGGGGGGTGTCTCCAGCAGTCCTCACCCCTGGTGGGACTGTCTGCTGGTGTGTCTCTTGTTACTAAAGGTAGATTGCCCCACCCTGTGTCATTTTGCAGGGGGGGGGGGTTGTTCCCTTGAATGTATATATATTGAATGATTTTAAACCAGCTGCCTATTCAGGGTGCCACAGCTTGCCTCAGTGCACTAAAAAGCCACATCTCCGCACATCCTATGTCATCTGCCACCGACACCAACTAAGTAACACGTACAATTTGCACTGACACCCTCTGCAGATTGCAAGAGCAGTGTGTGTTGATTGAGGTGTGTGGGAAATGCGCATGTAACCCAGGTTTGTGGTGGAAAGGGGAATTCCATTAAGAGATTTTCGAAGGAGCCTTAGACTTGTCCACTCTAAGGGCCACTAGAAGACAGTGTGGTCTTCTAGTGGCCCTGTGGACAAGTCTGAGGTTCCTTCCAAAATCTCATAATGGAATTCCCCTTTCCACCACACCCAAAGGCCCCCCATTCTCAATACCCTCCCCCACCTTACTTCATCTGCTGATGCTGGAAGCTTTATAAGATTGCCACCCAGCCCTTGACCGAGGCAGAGTGGCCATATCGTTCGAGGTATTGCGGGTGATGGTTTAGCAAATGGGGGCCGTTTGGGTGTGATGAACAATTAAAGGGGGATTCCATGGAGGGTTTTCTGGGAGAGGGTACTGATTCAGAGCTGCCCACCCCTATTGTTTCTGATTCTCATATAATATGGGATTTTCCAAGATGTGTTTCAAGAGGAAGCTGGTGAACAATGTCAACTTGATGAAATGTAAGTGCGGCAGGCAAAAAAATATACAATGTGATGAATGTATATCTTTTGATATTATGTATAGCAACCATTCTCAACCAGGGTTCCCCAGGAGGTTGCAAGGTGTGCCTTCAACTGTTGCTAATTGACCTCCTATCTGATGGTGTCTACATGGTTCCAGGTCAAATACTATACTGCAATGGTGAATCTGATCACCACTGTAAGGGGGAGCATTCTTCCCACTGACCACCAATGTAAGCGGCATTCTTCTCACTGATCACCAATGTAAGGAGCATTCTTCTCACTGATCACCAATGTAAGCGGCATTCTTCCCACTGACCACCAATGTAAGCGGCATTCTTCTCACTGACCACCAATGTAAGCGGCATTCTTCTCACTGATCACCAATGTAAGGAACATTCTTCTCACTGACCACCAATGTAGGCGGCATTCTTCTCACTGACCACCAATGTAAGGAACATTCTTCCCACTGACCACCAATGTAAGGAACATTCTTCCCACTGATCACCAATGTAAGGAACATTCTTCATACTGATCACCAATGTAAGGGGCATTCTTCCCACTGATCACCAATGTAAGGGGCATTCTTCTCACTGATCACCAATGTAAGGGGCATTCTTCTCACTGATCACCAATGTAAGGAACATTCTTCCCACTGATCACCAATGTAAGGAACATTCTTCTCACTGATCACCAATGTAAGGAACATTCTTCTCACTGATCACCAATGTAAGGAACATTCTTCCCACTGATCACCAATGTAAGGAACATTCTTCCCACTGATCACCAATGTAAGGGGCATTCTTCCCACTGATCACCAATGTAAGGGGCATTCTTCCCACTGACCACCAATGTAAGGGGCATTCTTCCCACTGATCACCAATGTAAGGGGCATTCTTCCCACTGACCACCAATGTAAGGGACATTCTTCCCACTGATCACCAATGTAAGGAGCATTCTTCCCACTGATCACCAATGTAAGGGACATTCTTCTCACTGATCACCAATGTAAGGAACATTCTTCCCACTGATCACCAATGTAAGGGGCATTCTTCCCACTGACCACCAATGTAAGGGGCATTCTTCCCAATTTTTCTTTATTAAAAGTCTCGCAATCAATAAACAAAATATTATACAGAATATAAAAAAATTATATATATTTACAGCAAAACGAAAATAAACATAGCAAAATCTGCTGTCAGACAAAAGCAAACGTCTCAGAAATTAACTTGACATAATTGGGGAAATAAATCGTACTACCACTCACATCACTACACCAGACATCAAACCTGTGAGGTCAAGAAACCACCCCGCCCCCCTTATGCATGCAGCCCTTCTTCAAAAAAGATCTTAATCAACAAAAACTACAGGAGTGAAAAGAACAGTATAAGGAAAGAGCCCCTCACCCAGAGATGAACAGTTCACCAAAGGCAGGTCTGATATTCCTCCACGCCCTTATCCAGACCGCCCGAGGCTCTCTGACCCTCTCAAGACCCCGAATCTTCCCAACCTCACCCAGAATATCGTGCACCACCACCTCTACAGGGAGGACTTTCTTCCGGATGGTAATCTGACACCGCGCGTTCCATGTGAAGTAACGGACAACTATACTAACTAGAAAAAGTGTATCCAAATCAAAGTCCCAGTGAGCTGGGAATGCCCCGTACACCCACTCTGCATAACTCATGCGATAGAGAAAGGGGATGCCCAGAACCCTCCCCACCCTTTTATACACCTCTATGTTAAAGGGACACTGGAGCAGAAAGTGGTCCATAGACTCCACTTTACCAACACACTCTGCTCTAGGACAATCCCGATCATCCACAGGGCGGTGCTTCAGGTTCCCTCTCACATAGAGCCTTCCATGAAAAGCGAGCCAGGCTTGATCCCTAAACTTCAAAGGGATTCTCTCCAAGTTAATTAAACGCAATCCCTCCCTCATTACGGAGCCTGGGCAATCCTTTAAGGCCAGTGACACACTGAAAGCAGAAGCCAAAATCCTCTCCCCCAGAAGCTTCCTGGGAAGGGACCTGATATCCTCCACTGGCACCTGCCACTGCCGAAGTATTTTCAGACACGGGGCAACATAAGCCGGGAGCTTGCCATGTCGGACTCTCAGACTTTTCACTGGGCCGCCATCTTCCCAGCAATGCAGAAAAGGCCTAAACCAAGACTGAAAAATACCCACCCACCCCGGCGGGGTCTCTGCTAACATATTACCAAGATTGTACTTTAAAAAGAGCAAAGAAAAGAAAACTATCGGGTTGACCATTCCTAGGCCACCCTCCCGCCTGGACAGGTAAGTTACATTGCGTTTGATCAGGTTCAGCCTATTTCCCCATAACAGTTGGAAAAAACAGCTGTAGACCCTTGCATAGAAGGATACCGGCAAGATACAGACGAAGCTGACATATAAAAAGATCGGGATCAGGTAAGTTTTGATCAAATCAATCCTCTCTCTCAAGGAAAGCCTCCATCTCTTCCAGCTTGCTACTTTGGCATTGGCACCTACCAACCTGCTTTCCCAGTTTCGATGACCATAGTCACCAGGACCAAATTTGATGCCCAAAATTTTAATTTCCTGCTGGGGCTCTGGGAAGGCATCCGGTAGTTCGAAGCTTTCACCCTCCTCACCCATCCAGAAAACTTCACTCTTTTCATGGTTGACTTTAGAGCCAGAAGCCTCCGTGTACTGCTCTATCACAGAGACCACCTCCTGCGCCTCCTCAGTCCCAGAGATAATAACAGACACATCATCAGCATAGGCAACGACCTTCAAAGGCGGCACACCAGCAATGCCCAGAGGCACCCCGCACAACGATGCGCCCTCTAGCCTTCTTACAAAGGGGTCGATTGCGAAAGCATATAGCAGGGGGCTCAAAGGACATCCCTGGCGCACACCAGAGCCGACCTCAAAAGGCCGCCCAACCCAACCATTAACAAGCGGGAAGCTCTCAGCCCCTTTATATAATGTCTTCAGCCAATCTATAAACCTCCCCTGCAGGCCGTATCTACCAAGCAGCAACCACAGATATTCATGATTCACTCGATCAAAAGCTTTTGCCTGATCCAATGCCAGCAAGTACTTTCTCCATCCAGAAGCCCTGCATCGTTCCAAAGCCTCCTGGATAGCCAAAACTGCTGAAAAGGTACTTCTACCTTGGACCGAACAGTGCTGATGGCTGGACAACAAATCGCCTGCTACTGACGACAAGCGCCAAAAAAGAATCTTTGCCAAGATCTTTCTATCAACATTGAGAAGACTGATGGGGCGCCAGTGGCATTCTTCCCACTGATCACCAATGTAAGGGGCATTCTTCCCACTGACCACCAATGTAAGGGGCATTCTTCCCACTGATCACCAATGTAAGGGGCATTCTTCCCACTGACCACCAATGTAAGGGACATTCTTCCCACTGATCACCAATGTAAGGAGCATTCTTCCCACTGATCACCAATGTAAGGGACATTCTTCTCACTGATCACCAATGTAAGGAACATTCTTCCCACTGATCACCAATGTAAGGGGCATTCTTCCCACTGACCACCAATGTAAGGGGCATTCTTCCCAATTTTTCTTTATTAAAAGTCTCGCAATCAATAAACAAAATATTATACAGAATATAAAAAAATTATATATATTTACAGCAAAACGAAAATAAACATAGCAAAATCTGCTGTCAGACAAAAGCAAACGTCTCAGAAATTAACTTGACATAATTGGGGAAATAAATCGTACTACCACTCACATCACTACACCAGACATCAAACCTGTGAGGTCAAGAAACCACCCCGCCCCCCTTATGCATGCAGCCCTTCTTCAAAAAAGATCTTAATCAACAAAAACTACAGGAGTGAAAAGAACAGTATAAGGAAAGAGCCCCTCACCCAGAGATGAACAGTTCACCAAAGGCAGGTCTGATATTCCTCCACGCCCTTATCCAGACCGCCCGAGGCTCTCTGACCCTCTCAAGACCCCGAATCTTCCCAACCTCACCCAGAATATCGTGCACCACCACCTCTACAGGGAGGACTTTCTTCCGGATGGTAATCTGACACCGCGCGTTCCATGTGAAGTAACGGACAACTATACTAACTAGAAAAAGTGTATCCAAATCAAAGTCCCAGTGAGCTGGGAATGCCCCGTACACCCACTCTGCATAACTCATGCGATAGAGAAAGGGGATGCCCAGAACCCTCCCCACCCTTTTATACACCTCTATGTTAAAGGGACACTGGAGCAGAAAGTGGTCCATAGACTCCACTTTACCAACACACTCTGCTCTAGGACAATCCCGATCATCCACAGGGCGGTGCTTCAGGTTCCCTCTCACATAGAGCCTTCCATGAAAAGCGAGCCAGGCTTGATCCCTAAACTTCAAAGGGATTCTCTCCAAGTTAATTAAACGCAATCCCTCCCTCATTACGGAGCCTGGGCAATCCTTTAAGGCCAGTGACACACTGAAAGCAGAAGCCAAAATCCTCTCCCCCAGAAGCTTCCTGGGAAGGGACCTGATATCCTCCACTGGCACCTGCCACTGCCGAAGTATTTTCAGACACGGGGCAACATAAGCCGGGAGCTTGCCATGTCGGACTCTCAGACTTTTCACTGGGCCGCCATCTTCCCAGCAATGCAGAAAAGGCCTAAACCAAGACTGAAAAATACCCACCCACCCCGGCGGGGTCTCTGCTAACATATTACCAAGATTGTACTTTAAAAAGAGCAAAGAAAAGAAAACTATCGGGTTGACCATTCCTAGGCCACCCTCCCGCCTGGACAGGTAAGTTACATTGCGTTTGATCAGGTTCAGCCTATTTCCCCATAACAGTTGGAAAAAACAGCTGTAGACCCTTGCATAGAAGGATACCGGCAAGATACAGACGAAGCTGACATATAAAAAGATCGGGATCAGGTAAGTTTTGATCAAATCAATCCTCTCTCTCAAGGAAAGCCTCCATCTCTTCCAGCTTGCTACTTTGGCATTGGCACCTACCAACCTGCTTTCCCAGTTTCGATGACCATAGTCACCAGGACCAAATTTGATGCCCAAAATTTTAATTTCCTGCTGGGGCTCTGGGAAGGCATCCGGTAGTTCGAAGCTTTCACCCTCCTCACCCATCCAGAAAACTTCACTCTTTTCATGGTTGACTTTAGAGCCAGAAGCCTCCGTGTACTGCTCTATCACAGAGACCACCTCCTGCGCCTCCTCAGTCCCAGAGATAATAACAGACACATCATCAGCATAGGCAACGACCTTCAAAGGCGGCACACCAGCAATGCCCAGAGGCACCCCGCACAACGATGCGCCCTCTAGCCTTCTTACAAAGGGGTCGATTGCGAAAGCATATAGCAGGGGGCTCAAAGGACATCCCTGGCGCACACCAGAGCCGACCTCAAAAGGCCGCCCAACCCAACCATTAACAAGCGGGAAGCTCTCAGCCCCTTTATATAATGTCTTCAGCCAATCTATAAACCTCCCCTGCAGGCCGTATCTACCAAGCAGCAACCACAGATATTCATGATTCACTCGATCAAAAGCTTTTGCCTGATCCAATGCCAGCAAGTACTTTCTCCATCCAGAAGCCCTGCATCGTTCCAAAGCCTCCTGGATAGCCAAAACTGCTGAAAAGGTACTTCTACCTTGGACCGAACAGTGCTGATGGCTGGACAACAAATCGCCTGCTACTGACGACAAGCGCCAAAAAAGAATCTTTGCCAAGATCTTTCTATCAACATTGAGAAGACTGATGGGGCGCCAGTTCTCAATCATTGAGGGGTCTTTACCTTTTGACAGAAGAATCACAGCGGATTGCCTCATGGAGGGAGGGAGCGAACCCTCTTCTAGACAGCTGTTAAAAACCTCCGCTAAAAAGGGAGCCAGAATGGACTTAAAACACTTGTAAAATTCAGCTGTCAATCCATCTGGCCCAGGCGATTTTTTGGTAGCCAGCTTGCCTATAGCATGAACTACCTCATCCGCTGAAATTGGTTCTGTCAAATTCATCAAAAGCAATGCACCATTTCCCAATCCTGGAGTAGAATCCAGAAAGCTTTCCATCCTGTCCCGGCTAAGGTCCTTTCTTCCCAGGAGGTCTGCATAATATGACCCAAAGATCTCCAAGATCCCCGATCTGGACTTTATCAGGGAACCTGTACTGTCTTTCAGGCCAATGACCGTCTTAACTGCTATGCCTTGCTTACAGTTCTGGTAAGGATCAGGCGAGTGATATTTCCCATAATCCCTCTCCAGAACCAAGGAGGCATGCCGGTCGTATTGACACTTCCTAAGAAGAAGCTTCACTTCAGAGATCTCCCCTGGATCCCCTCCATACGAGACAAGACGATCAAGCTTCCTCCGCAAATGCTGGTAGGCAATATACATACCAAGCTGCTTCTTCTTACTTATGGCCTTGAAAAGTCCAATCGCCCTTTGTTTCACAAGCTCCCACCACTCTGACTTAGTGCTGCAAAAGTCCAGAATAGAAACCTGTGCCTGAAAAAAATCCTCAAAGGATTGTCTTACCTCTACATCTTCCAGGAGAGCCGAATTCAGTTTCCAGACACCCCTTCCCCGAGGCATTCAGAGTCACAGACAGCATACAGTGGTCAGAGAACTCCACCGCCTTCAACTCAGGAGCCGAGAAAGCAGAGTTCTCCTTTAAAAAAAACCTGTCTATCCTGCTCTGACTATTCCCTCTCTGAAATGTGAACCCCGTGCTGCCAGGGCAGTGCTTAATGTGCACATCTACCAGGCCTGCCTGTCTAACCAAATCTCTGAGAAAAACGCTATCATAACCCAGCCTGTCTATGGAGCCTCTCCTGTCTTCAGGCCTAATTATGGTGTTAAAGTCACCTCCAAAGACAACCTGCTGGGACGTAAAAAGGAAGGGCTTGATCTTTGTGAGGAGGCATTTCCTGCCCCATTTTGACTGCGGTCCATAGATATTGATCAGGCGCAGGTCCTGCCCCCTAACAGAGACGTCTAAGACCATGCATCTCCCCATTTCTACCTCAATTACCCGCCGGCACATTACCATATCGGTTTTAAAAAGGACCGCAACTCCGCTGCAAGTTTCAGCCGCAAGAGACCAAAAGGAGGGACCACATCTCCACTCCCTTTTTGCTAGATAGACATCGGCCAATGTATTGAGCCAGGTCTCTTGCAAAAATAAAATCTCAGCATCAAACTCGCTGAGCAAAAATAAGGCCGTATCACGAGCTCTTGCAGATTTAATGCTGGCGACATTAATGGTCGCCACCTTTAACAGAGTGGGAACTGCCATCAGGATGATTGGGGTAGTCGTTTCTTAACCTCTACCACACTCACATCACCCGAAACAGCTCTCTTCAGAGTATGTGACTCCCCCTCATCCATAGATGATAGAGAAATGGATATATCAGATACCATCTCATCACCTGACAAAACTGAAAACGTATTGCCAAGAGGGACCCCTCCTGGATCTGATTCTGAGGAAGAGAGGACAGCTCTTCTCATCCTCCTCTTCTTCTTCTTCCTCTTCTCCTTCACCCTCTCCCACCCCTCATCAGCCGAATCCCCCCCAGCAGGAGGTGAGACATGGGACATGGATACCCCTCCCTGAGCCCCATCGGCTCCACCCCCATCCGGTACCCCCACAACCTCCTGACCACGTTTGCGCTGATGGGGGACAGGTACCGGAGGTGGAGTAGGCCGAGAGGGAAGATCCACTAAACCTGCCCCCCCAGCAGCTTCCGCCAGTCTGGAGGATCTACGTACTGTAGGATTAGGGACAGGAGGGACAGACTCAGGGGTGACATTACTGGGGGAAACACAATCTGACACAACAGACACAGGAGGGGCAACAACAGTTTCCTCCCCGGCATCAGCTGCCTCATCCTCTTTATCCAGCCTCTGCAGCTCAGCCTCCAGTCCTGGCAGGTTGTGTAGTGCCTCTGGGCACAGACTGTATGGATGACCCAGCTGCTGGCACAAATTACACCGAATCTCGGTGCATTCTTTGGCCAAATGGCCAAAATCCTGGCACAGTGAGCACTTCTTGATGGTGCAGGATGATGCAAAATGGCCTTTCTCTCCGCATTTGTTACAAACTTTAGGCTGACCTTGATAGAAAATGGTCAGCCTATCCCTCCCCAGAAAGGCTGAGCAGGGAAGATGCTGAACCACATTGCCCAGCACCCTCAATTGCACTGACACTGTCCAGGCCCCTGTCCATATCCTATGCTCATCCAGGACCTTCCGCAGTGGTGTGAGGACCTCACCATGTCGGCGTAGCCAAACTACTAAATCAGCCTCTGGTATGGATTCATTCCGGACCAGGATTGTCACCGATTTTATCAAAGGCTGTCTGGAAACCACCTTTGCCACCAAACCTCTCCACTGCTGAAGGCTCCTGCACCTCCAATATCTCTCCCAAAACAGGTCCAGGCCTTCAGGTTTTACAAATGACAAATCGTATTCATAGCTGCCTACTGGGCAGATCAACGCAAACACATCACAGGCTTTAAACCCCATCTCTAGAATCAACTCCGCCACCCTCCCCCTTACTGGTGGGTTTCCTTCCCCCTCCCACTTCAACTGTACAACATTCCTTCTCCTGACCCCACCAACCATCCCACCACCAAACCTCCCCAAATTGTGACCATTAGTATTCCCAACACTACCCCCACCCCCCCTGGTGCGACTCCCCAAAACAGAGGCATAGCTCCCCCCAATCCTCCCAGCAGCAGAAACATTTGTGTGTCTGGGAGCGTCTGGTGCAACTCTGGCAGATACCGATTGCACAGATCCGGGATTGCATGGTGAATCCTCTCTCTGCTCAGCAGGGGGAGAAATGTCATTTTTAGTCTTATCAGCAACGTTAACCCCTTCACCTCCACCCACCACCAACACATCCATTGCTTTAGCAGTATCAACAGTCATAGAGTTCACAGCAATGTCCGCACTCACTGCTGCAACCATAGAAGCTCCATCAGTCATCTCTTCCTCCAAGAAAGGAGACTCAGCCCAGGACTGGATTGGATTCTCAGACACAGCAACAAGTGAGACATCCATGTGTGCTGTTTGCTTTCCATGTTGTGCAGTGTGCTGCTCCCCTCCCCCACCAGCATCAATCAGCTCTGGAGCACCTGGGAGCTCAGGTGAAACAGTCTCTCTGCAGGTAGCAGCCATCTTGCCTGTAGAGGGACTACTGGTCTCAGCAGGAACAGCAGCAGCAATTTCCATCCGTGGGGTGCTTGGTGCAGGTTCATCCACATTCCCCTGATGGTCTGGGGACCTCTCTGCCAGGGATTTTTCCTCCAGGTTGGATGAGGATTCCTCCACAGCAGGCTGCTTGCAGAGCTCCTCATCCGCAGTACTCACCACAGCAGGTGGGGCAGACATGCTGGGAGCAGCCATCTTGGTATACTGGGATCTCTCCACCAGTCTTGGCTTTGCTGCTCTGTACCTCCTCTGTCCATCTTCAGGGACTTCTGCAGGGTCATCAGTGAAGGCAAACTTGTCTGCTCTCAGGGGAGACTCCATGTGCTGAATGAACCTCAAGGTTCCATATTCACCCTCAACCCCCTGGCTGGTTGCCACTGGTGATTCCGCAGCCTGACATGGGGGGAGAGACGCTGATGTAGATGGAGCCGGGTCATCCATTACCTGAGGCTGCTGATCCACAGAATTCGCTGATGTCTGGCTGGCAAATCTCCTCTCATTATCAAACTTTTCTTTACATGCACCACTTCTTGTTTTCAGCTTTTCTAATAATAAAGATTGTCTCTTTACTTTTTCCTCCATGTGCTGGAGCGCTGGCTTCATACCCAATCTGTTCTTGCTCCAGACCTGGCAGTATTTGGCTCTGAAGGTTTTGTGTTCAGATTTTAAAACATTAAGTTTCTCCTCAGCTCTTTCAATAGTCACAAATCTATCATTAATCTTCTGCCTGAAGACATCAACATCCTCACCAGGGCCGGGACCCACAGTCAGGTCCTCCACCTCCTCCTCTTCACTAGGCCCGGTCTCATCAGGGGAATCCCTCCCAGGGCCTCCCCCTGGATCAGGCATGGTTCCTGGGCCAAGCTAGCAGGCAAGGCCCAGGCTTGAAAACGCTGGTTCTCAGGGAGAGCTCCTTCAGTGTGTCCTCCTCCTTCTCCCACTGACCACCAATGTAAGGAACATTCTTCCCACTGATCACCAATGTAAGGGGCATTCTTCTCACTGATCACCAATGTAAGGGACATTCTTCCCACTGATCACCAATGTAAGGGACATTCTTCCCACTGACCACCAATGTAAGGAACATTCTTCCCACTGATCACCAATGTAAGGAGCATTCTTCCCACTGATCACCAATGTAAGGGACATTCTTCCCACTGACCACCAATGTAAGGAGCATTCTTCCCACGGATCACCAATGTAAGGAACATTCTTCCCACTGATCACCAATGTAAGGAGCATTCTTCCCACTGATCACCAATGTAAGGGGCATTCTTCCCACTGATCACCAATGTAAGGAACATTCTTCCCACTAATGGACTTGTCTTAGCAGGGGTTCCCTGAGATCTGAAAATCATTTCAAGGGTTCCTATGGAGTAAAATAGTTGAGAAAGACTGATGTAGACTATCAGATGAACATTACGAATAAGTCCCCAAAATGTCTGAAGAAGCAGGCTGTGAACGTGTTGGTTTGTCAACTATGTCCATGTTGATAATATCAAGTAAACATGGTCAAAGCCTGAGTGTGAGTCAGATATGTAATGTATGGACATCTTGCTGACTTTGGAGAAGCGTTGCTGGTTCAATGGGAACATTCTGATACTTATCTTGTGACATGTAATTTAGAGGAACAAGAGATTTTAACATATTTGAAATATCTTGCGAGCCAGAAAGCAGACAAAAACTCCTTATTTATACACTTTAAAGTAGGATCGCAAACCTCTAGCACATAACTACCAATGTGGCAAAACGCGAAATAAAAATATATAGTGTTGCGCTCCCAAACCTCCAATCAATATATTATTATTTAAATCACTAAATCTCTATTATAAAAAACACAATAATTAAGAGTGATGTGTGTAATTAATCATAAATTCTAATACTCATATACTTAGAATCAATTCAGATAAACCATGTGTATAAATCAAACAAATATCAAATAATAAAAAATATATATATATAAAAAATAAAAAATAATAAATAATAAATATAAAAAATAAAAAATAAGTGGAAATAATGTCCCAAAAAGTGACTTTGTGCTGAAAAATCTTCAATCTATAATGATTATAAATCGGTGACTGCTTGTGAATCCTCCCTTAAGTGAAGATGTGCGCTCACCTCATAGGAAGCCTGCAATTAGGCTATATAAGCTTGCGGTTCTCCTCCTTTAGAACCTGCTTGTTTAGAACTCCTGCTTTAAGATATCCGTGGTATACGACATATGCTATGGGGTGAACCTCCTCTCCAGAGGGTGCAATTCCTTTATATATTCATCTCCTTGCAGTTCTCCACATACAAAAAAGATCTCGACATGGTGCTTTATCTTTTATAAAGATTGACTTTATTTGCTTAGGGTATGGCACTCACATGTAATGTGTACGGATAGTGGTAGCACAAATACGATCCAAAACTACCGCTGACTGTCGGAGCTGTGTACCCGTGGTCCGGCAAACGAACTGACTTCCGAGGGGACTGTAACGTCACTCGGAGGAAGTCAGTTCGTTTGCCGGACCACGGGTACACAGCTCCGACAGTCAGCGGTAGTTTTGGATCGTATTTGTGCTACCACTATCCGTACACATTACATGTGAGTGCCATACCCTAAGCAAATAAAGTCAATCTTTATAAAAGATAAAGCACCATGTCGAGATCTTTTTTGTATGTGGAGAACTGCAAGGAGATGAATATATAAAGGAATTGCACCCTCTGGAGAGGAGGTTCACCCCATAGCATATGTCGTATACCACGGATATCTTAAAGCAGGAGTTCTAAACAAGCAGGTTCCAAAGGAGGAGAACCGCAAGCTTATATAGCCTAATTGCAGGCTTCCTATGAGGTGAGCGCACATCTTCACTTAAGGGAGGATTCACAAGCAGTCACCGATTTATAATCATTATAGATTGAAGATTTTTCAGCACAAAGTCACTTTTTGGGACATTATTTCCACTTATTTTTTATTTTTTATATTTATTATTTATTATTTTTTATTTTTTATATATATATTTTTTATTATTTGATATTTGTTTGATTTATACACATGGTTTATCTGAATTGATTCTAAGTATATGAGTATTAGAATTTATGATTAATTACACACATCACTCTTAATTATTGTGTTTTTTATCATAGAGATTTAGTGATTTAAATAATAATATATTGATTGGAGGTTTGGGAGCGCAACACTATATATTTTTATTTCAAGAGATTTTAACCCTTTTATATATCCACTTCATACTAGGCCTTTTCTGGCACTTTTTGTTTACATGTAATAATCAGTATTTTTTGTTAGAAAATTACTTAGAACTCCCAAACATTATATATATTTTTAAAGAAGAGGCCCTAGAGAGTAAATTTGTAAGTTTTGCAATTTGATATGTCACATGGTATTTGCGCAGCAGTTTTTTGGGGGGAAAACTACACTTTTTGGAACTTTAATACAAAAAGCACAATAAATAATCCATTTGTTTGGTAAAGTTTAAAAAAATGATGTGCTTAAGCGAAGTAAATAGATACCAAACATGTCATGCTTAAATATTGCAACTGCCCGCGCAGCAGTGACAAACAACGTAAGCTTTACTATCCATAGGTGATGCTTTAAAAGCCTTTGCAGCTTACCAATTTAGATTTATAGAGGTCTAGTGCTAGAATTACTGCCCATGATATGTTTGCGTTGATACCTCCCTTGTGTCTGCGTACGTGTGGGACCGACGTGTGCCTGGGACTTTTGCATGCAAGCACGCGGAGATGGTTACATTTTCATTTTTTAATTTTTACACTGTCACTTTTTTTTTTTAATCACTTTTATTGCTGTCCCAAGGAATGTAAACATCCCTTGTGACAGCAATAGACACGTGACAGGTACTCTTTATAGAGGAATCTGGGGTCAATGAGATTGGCGTGAATGAATGCTTTTTTTTTAAATGGCGCTGTTTATAAATGTTAGTATCCAGTTATATTCTGTGTATCTACGAAAGAAATCAGGACTTTCCTACAGCAATCCACTGAGCTGGCCACAACCAACTCTTGAGGGAGTCTATTCCATATTTTCACAGCTCTCACTGTGAAGAAACCTTTCCGTGTTTGGAGATTACATTTATTTTCCTCCAGATGTAAAGAGTGCCCCCTTGTCCTCTGTGATGACCTCAAGGGGAATAACTCTACACCGAACATAAATATAAAAGTGTAGCGCTATCCCTAAACTCGTTAAATATAAACCGTATAACTAACTATTCGAAATATAACAGTGCTCTGTATATAACACTAAAGTGCAAAATCTCTGTGCAATATGTGCAATTGAAAAATGTGCAATCCGTGTACTGCCAACTACAAATAAAGTGCAATAGTGGCAATCACTAGCAAAAATCACTGCACACATCTGTAAAAAATATAGTCCATAAGGAAAAAAAGAAGTGTCCAAATTCGACAAAAAACTCAAATCTTCATGCATGTGCTCACACGTGTCCACACTATGTGAATCCAAGCAAATAGCTGTAGTGGCCCCTCACCTCCTTGCCAAGACCCCACAGGGTCAGCTCACTTTAAACCAGGACACCACTCTGATGACTCACCAGGTCCTCCCCCGCCTCTTACACTTCATCAGCAGCCTCCTCAGATTGTCTTGTTAGAACGCCAATCCACCCATTCCCACTCGCTGCGAATGTGCCTTCCAGGTGAGCGGATGTGATGCCCCACCCAATGCGTTTCGTCCTGTTTATGTTGTAAAGCTGTATGTTCTACTATGTCCTTGGAAGTCTGGTTCCTGGAAGTGTTTGTGTTCAATTGAACACAGACACTTCCACGAACCAGACTTCCAAGGACATAGTAGAACATACAGCTTTACAACATAAACAGGACGAAACGCATTGGGTGGGGCATCACATCCGCTCACCTGGAAGGCACATTCGCAGCGAGTGGGAATGGGTGGATTGGCGTTCTAACAAGACAATCTGAGGAGGCTGCTGATGAAGTGTAAGAGGCGGGGGAGGACCTGGTGAGTCATCAGAGTGGTGTCCTGGTTTAAAGTGAGCTGACCCTGTGGGGTCTTGGCAAGGAGGTGAGGGGCCACTACAGCTATTTGCTTGGATTCACATAGTGTGGACACGTGTGAGCACATGCATGAAGATTTGAGTTTTTTGTCGAATTTGGACACTTCTTTTTTTCCTTATGGACTATATTTTTTACAGATGTGTGCAGTGATTTTTGCTAGTGATTGCCACTATTGCACTTTATTTGTAGTTGGCAGTACACGGATTGCACATTTTTCAATTGCACATATTGCACAGAGATTTTGCACTTTAGTGTTATATACAGAGCACTGTTATATTTCGAATAGTTAGTTATACGGTTTATATTTAACGAGTTTAGGGATAGCGCTACACTTTTATATTTATGTTTGTTCACTCATTTTGGTAAGGAGGTTTTGTGTCAGCAGCTTGGTGAATAGGGCCCCATTCTTAGCGCAGGAAGTTCTTCCGTTTTTTAACTCTACACCGAGTTCACTATATGAACCACTGATGTATTTATACATGGAGATCATATCCCCCCTTATGTATTATACCTGGAGATCATATCCCCCCCCTTATGTATTAAACATGGAGATCATATCCCCCCTCATGTATTATACATGGAGATCATATCCCCCCTTATGTATTATACATGGAGATCATATCCCCCCTTGTGTATTATACATGGAGACCATATCCCCCCTTATGTATTATACATGGAGATCATATCCCCCCTTATGTATTATACATGATGATCATATCCCCCCCTTATGTATTATACATGGAGATCATATCCCCCCTTATCTATTATACATGATGATCATATCCCCCCTTATGTATTATACATGGAGATCATATCCCCCCTTATCTATTATACATGGAGATCATGTCCCACCTTATGTATTATGCATGGAGATCATGTCCCCCCTTATGTATTATGCATGGTGATCATATCCCCCCTTATGTATTATGCATGGAGATCATATCCCCCCTTATGTATTATACATGGCGATCATATCCCCCCTTATGTATTATACATGGAGATCATGTCCCCCTCTTATGTATTATACATGGAGATCATATCCCCCCTTATGTATTATACACGGTGATCATATCCCCCCCTTATGTATTATACACGGAGATAATATCCCCCTTATCTATTATGCATGGTGATCATATCCCCCCTTACGTATTATGCATGGAGATCATATCCCCCCTTACGTATTATACATGGAGATCATATCCCCCTCTTATGTATTATACATGGTGACCATATCCCCCCCGTATGTATTATACATTGAGATCATATCCCCCTTATGTATTATACATGGTGATCATATCCCCCCCTTACGTATTATACATGGAGATCATATCCCCCCTTATGTATTATACATGGAGATCATATCCCCCCTTATGTATTATACATGGAGATCATATCCCCCTTATGTATTATACATGGAGATCATATCCCCCCTTATGTATTATACATGGAGATCATATCCCCCCTTATGTATTATACATGGAGATCATATCCCCCTTATGTATTATACATGGTGATCATATCCCCCCTTATGTATTATACGTGGAGATCATATCCCCCTTATGTATTATACATGATGATCATATCCCCCCTTATGTATTATACATGGAGATCATATCCCCCCTTATGTATTATACATGGAGATCATATCCCCCCCTTATGTATTATACATGGAGATCATATCCCCCCTTATGTATTATACATGGAGATCATATCCCCCTTATGTATTATACATGGTGATCATATCCCCCCCTTATGTATTATATATGGAGATCATATCCCCCTTATGTATTATACATGGAGATCATATCCCCCCTTATGTATTATACATGGTGATCATATCCCCCCTTATGTATTATACATGGTGATCATATCCCCCCTTATGTATTATACATGGAGATCATATCCCCCCTTATGTATTATACATGGAGATCATATCCCCCCTTATGTATTATACATGGAGATCATATCCCCCCCTTATGTATTATATATGGAGATCATATCCCCCTTATGTATTATACATGGAGATCATATCCCCCCTTATGTATTATACATGGTGATCATATCCCCCCTTATGTATTATACATGGTGATCATATCCCCCCTTATGTATTATACATGGAGATCATATCCCCCCTTATGTATTATACATGGAGATCATATCCCCCCTTATGTATTATACATGGTGATCATATCCCCCTTATGTATTATACATGGAGATCATATCCCCCTTATGTATTATACATGGAGATAATATCCCCCTTATGTATTATACATGGAGATCATATCCCCCCTTATGTATTATACATGGAGATCATATCCCCCCCTTATGTATTATACATGGTGATCATATCCCCCTTATGTATTATACATGGAGATAATATCCCCCTTATGTATTATACATGGAGATCATATCCCCCCTTATGTATTATACATGGAGATCATATCCCCCCTTATGTATTATACATGGAGATCATATCCCCCCTTATGTATTATACATGGAGATCATATCCCCCTTATGTATTATACATGGAGATCATATCCCCCCTTATGTATTATACATGGAGATCATATCCCCCTTATGTATTATACATGGAGATCATATCCCCCTTATGTATTATACATGGTGATCATATCCCCCTTATGTATTATACATGGAGATCATATCCCCCTTATGTATTATACATGGTGATCATATCCCCCCTTATGTATTATACATGGAGTTCATATCCCCCCTTATGTATTATACATGGAGATCATATCCCCCTTATGTATTATACATGGAGATCATATCCCCCCTTATGTATTATACATGGAGATCATATCCCCCTTATGTATTATACATGGAGATCATATCCCCCCTTATGTATTATACATGGAGATAATATCCCCCTTATGTATTACACTCACTTCCTCATAAAAAGAAATCAGATTTGTTTGACAACTTCTGTCTTTCATGAATCCATGCTGTCTGTTGCTTAAAATATTTTTTTCCAGCGAGAACTCATCTATATGGTCTTTTATTAAACTCTCCAGTATCTTCCCAACTATAGAAGTTACCCTAACAGGTTTATAATTACTTGGTAAAGATTTTGACCGCTTTTTAAATATTGGCCCCACATTGGCCTTACGCCAATCCAGCGGTATATGCCAGTCATTAAATAGTCCCTAAAAATGAGAAACAATGGCTTTGAAATGACAGCTCCATTCTTTAAGGCCCCGTGGGTGTATGCCATCTGGTCCAGGTGCTTTATTCACCTTTATTCTGTCTAAATATTTTTGGATCATATCAGTTGTGAGCCAATGTGGATCATCTGGAGCTGTGTCAGTACCATGCCCATTATGGACAAGAGCCCCCCCATGCTCCTTTGTATACACAGAGCTGAAGAAGGGATTAAATACATTTGCCTTCTCTTTGTCCCCAGTCACCCCCTCTAGATGATTCTGTAAAGGGCCTACATGGTCGGACCGAACCTTTCTACTATTAATATATTTGAAGAATTTTTGGGGGATTACCCTGCTATCTTTTGCAATCTGTCGTTTGTTTTCAAGTTTTACGACCTTTATTTCCTTTTTGCATATTCTGTTTGCAATGTTTAAATGATGATTGTGTTCCTTCATTTTTATACTTAATAAAAGCTCTTCTCTTACTATCTATAGCCTTTTTAACTTTGTCCGTAGGCCACATAGGTTTGATTTTTAGCCTTTTAAACTTGTTGCCCATTGGAGTATATTTTGCAGTGTGGTCACATACAGACTTTCTGAAGAACTCCCGTTTCTGTGTTGTGTTCATTGATGCCAATATTCCCTCCCAGTGTAAGTTTTGGAGAGCAGCTCTCAGCCTTGGAAATATAGGTCTCTTAAAATTGAGGTTTATTTATTTTTCCCATATGTGCTCGCTGTTTACAGCTAACAATAAATTAAATCATGTTATGGTCACTGCTACCCAGATGTTCTTTTATATGGACATTCGTAATAAGCTCTGCATGGTTTGAGATTACCAGGTCCAGCAGAACATCATTCCTAGTAGGGGCCTCTATGAACTGAACCATAAAATTTGTCCTGTAGTAGAATTATACATTTTTGCCCTTCTACTGTTCCTGCATTAACATTACTCCAGTCAATTTCCGGGTAGTTACAATCCCCCTGTCAGGGCTCCCGGTAAGACCAGAGATGTGTGAACTGACACAGGGAAACGCATGCTCAAATATGGTGTAACAATATAATTTATTAAAGGTTATACACAAATATAACATGCACAATATAACAAAACCAAACCTCCAACTGATAAAGGAATGTACACAGACAAGAGCAGTCAGGGCTGGTGAGGTGGAGTGGTCAGGCAGGCCGGGTCAGGAACCATTGGGCAGACAAGACACAAAGGAGCAGGCAGAGCGTAGTCAGATGAGCCGGTTCAGGAACAATCAGGCAGACAAGGTACCAAAGGAGCAGGCTGGAGAGTGGTGAGGAATAGCCGGGGTCAGGACAGGCGGAGTTTATTCAGAGTCAGGATCAAAGCAGAATCAGGCAGGAAGTAGACAGGATGCTGGTACAGGGGCTCATGGGAAACATACACCAAGGCACTGACTGCAGGTCTGGCCATTCCTTAAATACACCTCCTGCAATCAGCCTCTGGTGATGGCTGACTGCAGGAGTGAGCTTCTGGTTGCTGAGAGCACCCGCTGGCCAGCCCTGGTACTGCAGCCCACACGGCAGATGAGTCCCACCACCATTGGCGAGTCCATTCCTGACAGTACTCTCCCTCAAGGAGCGGCCTCAGGACGCTCCGAACAGTCCTTAGTGGGCAAAATGTTCCACCGCCTTGGTCAGGTAACTGGCTGGATATCAAGGGCTGGCACATCAGGCTGTGCAGCGGGAGGAGGAACATCAAACTGGGCAGCGGGCGGAGGCACATCAGGCTGGGCAGCGGACGGAGGCACATCAGGCTGGGCAGCGGACGGAGGCACATCAGGCTGGGTAGCGGACGGAGGCACATCAGGCTGGGCAGCGGGCAGAGGCACATCAGGCGGAGCAGCGGGACATCAGGGCCATCGGGCGAGGCAGCGGGCATCGGGCCATCGAGCGAGGCAGCGGGCACCGGGCCATCGGGCGGAGCAGCGGGCACCGAGTCATCAGGCAGAACAGCGGGCACTGGGTCACCAAGCTCGACAGCGGGCACCGAGTCACCAAGCTCGACAGCGGACACCGAGTCACCTGGCACGACAGTGGGCACCGAGCCACCTGGCACGACAGCGGGCGCCGAGTCACCTGGCACGACAGCGGGCGCCGAGTCACCTGGCACGGCAGCGGGCACCGAGTCATCTGGCTGGATCGGGTCATCTGGCTGGATCGGGTCATCAGGCCGGATCGGGTCATCAGGCTGGATCGGGCCATCAGGCTGGGTAGCAGGCACCAGATCATCAAGCTGGACAGGATCATCAGGCTGGATCGGGTCATCAGGCTGGGTAGCGTACACCAGATCATCAGGCCGGATCGGGTTATCAGGCTAGATCGGGCCATCAGGCTAGATCGGGCCATCAGGCTGGGTAGCGGGCACCAGATCATCAGGCTGGGTAGGATCATCAGGCTGGGTAGGATCATCAGGGTGGATCGGGCCATCAGGCTGCGTAGGATCATCAGGCTGGATCAGGCCATCAGGCTGGGTAGGATCATCAGGCTGGGTAGGATCATCAGGCTGGGTAGCGTACACTGGGTCATCAGGCATCAGGCTGAACAACGGAAGGCAGGTTCACAGACAGCAGGCTGACCGGTTTGGATACTGGTAGGATGGTGCTGGTTGGAAAGAATTTTCGCTTCTTCTTGGGTTTAGTTACTGGGGCACTGCAAGTAAATGCAGGTCTGTAAATGGATGGAGTAGCTGTGGACAGAGAAGAGCTGGAGGATGGAACAGAGGAGGGAATAGTTGCTACAGCGGCCTTTTTTACAGGGTTAAAGGCAGGATAGGTGCAGCGAGTGGGAACAGGGTACTGACATGTGGTAGATAACAGGGTATATTGGGCTGTCACTGGGGGTGCTGTCGGGAATGCAGGAATAGAGCTTTGAGCAGAGGAATGATTAGAAGCAGGACGGGTTTGTTGCAAGCTGACTGAGGCTGGGTGTAACAAGTCTGACCAGGACTGTAGTATTGGTTGAATAAAACTCAGCTTACACATAGCCTGTCTGACCAAAGACTGCACTGCGTCTATACACTCCACTAGCACATGTGGTGAACATGCTGAATAATGTTCCCAGAAGCAATCCGGATCATCCTCCAACAACCATACCAGTGATTCTATTTGATCCGTACTGAATGGTGGAAAAAAGTCATCCCTGCTTTCAGGGGTGCTAGATGAAGCCAACTCACCACAAGCCTGAATCAATGGTTGCACCTCAGAGAACTCTGTGCCCTGATCTACTAGGGAATGAGCAACCCGTATGCACTCCAGCAGCTGATCCCTGGTATACTCCTGCAGAGTCTGATAGGCATATTCTCTGTCATCTAAGACTAGCAGATACAAGTATATAACCTCCTCAGGATGCATCCTTCCCAACAACAAGCCAAGATGGCTTCCCTGTGCAGCCACTTCTGGTCAGGAATGGCCTTGGTGTAATGTCAGGGCTCCCGGTAAGACCAGAGATGTGTGAACTGACACAGGGAAACGCAGGCTCAAGTATGGTGTAACAATATAATTTATTAAAGGTTATACACAAATATAACGCACAATATAACAAAACCAAACCTCCAACTGATAACGGAATGTACACAGACAAGAGCAGTCAGGGCTGGTGAGGTGGAGTGGGCACACAAGACACAAAGGAGGAGGCAGAGTGTAGTCAGACAGGCCGGGTCAGGAACAATCAGGCAGACAACGTACCAAAGGAGCAGGCTGGATAGTGGTCAGGAATAGCCAGGGTCAGGACAGGCGGAGTTCATTCAGAGTCAGGATCAAAGCAGGAGTCAGGATCAGGCAGGAAGCAGACAGGATGCCGGTACAGGGGCTAATGGGAAACATACACCAAGGCCCTGACTGCAGGTCTCGCCATTCCTTAAATACACCTCCTGCAATCAGCCTCAGGTGATGGCTAATTGCAGGAGTGAGCTTCTGGTTTCTGAGAGCACCCGCTGGCCAGCCCTGGTACTGCAGCCCACACGGCAGATGAGTCCCACCACCATTGGCGAGTCCATTCCTGACACCCCCATTATTATCACTGTCCCAGCCCATGCAGCCCTTTCGATCTGTGCGAGGAGCTGAGTTTCCACCTCCTCATTAACACTGGAAGGCCTATAACAAACTCCAATGATTACCTTTGTAGTATGCACCTCCATGTGCAGTTCCACCCATAATACTTCAGCCTCATCACACTCATCAACTAGGTCCTCTTTCACACTCGCTCTGAGATCACTTCTCACATAGAGACAGACACCACCACCTTTCCTATTTCCCCCGTCTCTCCGAAAGAGAACATAGCCAGGAATATTAATGGCCCAGTCATGTGAAGAATGAAGCCAAGATTCAGCAATATCAATGAAATCATAGTTCTGTTCTTGCAGCAAAGCTTCCAACTCACCTGTTTTGCTTGGCAGACTTCTGGCATTGGTGAATAAAAACTTTAACCCATTGACACCTTGTGCACACGTATTTTGCATATTTTTTATTTTCATACAAATGGTACCAATTCCACTGGTTGTTTGTAACATGAGAGCCTTCTTATCATCTGCCATAGCCCTCCCCCCATCTTTCCCCATTCCACCCACCAATAAGTACTGACCCCTGTCTGATCTGTCCACCCCATTATAATCTAATTCTCCCCCCCCCCTCTATCCTAGTTTAAATACTCCTCCAGCCTCCCCATAAACCTCTCCCCCAGCACAGCAGACCCCCTTCCATTTAGAATGGTTGCAGGTTGGGATCAAGTGGAAGCATACTTGGGGAACAATGTCTTATATCAAGTGGTTGCATGTTGGGATCAAGTGGAAGCATAGTCGAAGAACAAGCCAAAGGTTGGTAAGGTATGGTAGTGCAGAGACATGGCTTAAATCAGGAAGTTCATTGGAGGAGCAAAGAGTTCAAGGTTCACTTTTAACAAGAGACAAGTCAAGATTGTCCTAAGGCAGGGGTGGGCAACTGTGGCCCTCCAGCTGTTGCAAAACTACAAGTCCCATCAAGCCTCTGCCTTTGGGAGTCATGCTTGTAACTGTCAGTTTTGCAATGCCTCATGGGACTTGTAGTTCTACAACAGCTGAAGGGCCACAGTTGCCCACCCCTGACCTAAGGGATCAGACAGGGAGCTGTCCAGCATCTCAGGTGGCACAATAAGAAGAGCATATATATAAAGTGCAGTAATCATCAAAAAAATGCTTATAAATAAATGTCCATATAAATTAAATACATTTTTAAATCCACAAAAATAATGTTCAATGTGCGTCCATCCATCACCCTAAAGGAGTGTGCTTGATTGTAGACAGTAACATTCAATAGTGAATAACAACCCCCATCCTCCAGTGAATTACAAACTCACCAGAGTTAGTTGCTGCCACTACAGCAGCACAAACGCCAATATAGCAGGGAAGTGTGTCACTTGTTACGAGAAAAGCCACAGCCAGAAGTCGCAGGTTCACATCCAGACCCTGACAACCTATGGGACAATCTCGTATGGTTGGGGATTCAGCCTTTGGAAGGGCTAAGGCGCAGAGTCTATGGAACCACCTAGTCTTCTCCAAAGCTTCCGAAGGCAGAGATGGGTTGCACTGCAGATTATTCCCAGGTTGTGGCCCTCTGACTCACCTCAACAGGCAGCTATCGGGAACCAAAGCAGGTAAGAGTCCCTTGCAGCACAGAGACGATGAGATCACTGGTCAGTAGGTAGTACAACCCAAGCTGGTAAAAGTGCACAGAAACACATATAGGCACTGGGAACTGATAGTCCACAGAGGCACATAGGATCACTATGAGAGAGCAGTAATGCTAAGAATCACTAAGGAGCAGGCTGAAATACACAAGGACACAGAGCAGGAGACAGACTAGGAATACACAAGGGAAACACTGAAATAGATGGCTGAAACTGATAATGAAAGGCAAGCTGAAATTCAATGGGGATAATGAAGGTACGTGAAGGCTATAGACTGACAGAGATACACAAGGACAACAGAGACACAAGGACACTGGAATGTTCAGAGGATACACAGCATACAAGGTTACAGGCTGAAGGCAGGAACACGCAGAGAGTCACTGGAGATAGTCTACAAGATATTCCGGAGATAGTCTACAAGATATTGGGAACACTGGGAGGATGGAGATCACACTCCACAGTGGGAGACACTTGCAAAGCCACTAAGACAAAGGGGGTCTGACTACTGGATCACTAGAAATCTTGGGGCCACAGAAAGTCGTGGGCACTTGGAACACTGAAGGTCTCTACAAATCTTATTGGAAAGTCAGGAACACTAGGGAACACTGGAGGTCACTGCAATTCTTATCAGAAAGTCAGAGACACTAAAACAGGTCATTATAAATCTTATGGGAAAGTCAGGGACACTAGGGAACACTGGAGGTCACTGCAAATCTTATTGGAAAGTCAGGATCACTAGGAAACACTGGGGGTCACTGCAAATCTTATTGGAAAGTCAGGGACACTAGGAAACACTGGGGGTCACTGCAAATCTTATTGGAAAGTCAGGGACACTAGGGAACACTGGAGGTCACTGCAAATCTTACTGGAAGGTCAGGAGCACTAGGAAACACTGGGGGTCACTATGAATCTTATTGGAAAGTCAGGGACACTAGGAAACACTGGAGGTCTTTACAAATCTTATCGGAAAGTCAGGGACACTAGGAAACACTGGAGGTCTTTACAAATCTTATCGGAAAGTCAGGGACACTAGGAAACACTGGGGGTCACTGCAAATCTTATTGGAAAGTCAGGGACACTAGGAAACACTGGAGGTCACTGCAAATCTTATTGGAAAGTCAGGGACACTAGGGAACACTGGAGGTCACTGCAAATCTTATTGGAAAGTCAGGGACACTAGGGAACACTGGAGGTCACTGAAAATCTTACTGGAAGGTCAGGAGCACTAGGAAACACTGGGGGTCACTATGAATCTTATTGGAAAGTCAGGGACACTAGGAAACACTGGAGGTCTTTACAAATCTTATCGGAAAGTCAGGGACACTAGGAAACACTGGAGGTCACTGCAAATCTTATTGGAAAGTCAGGGACACTAGGAAACACTGGAGGTCACTGCAAATCTTATTGGAAAGTCAGGGACACTAGGAAACACTGGAGGTCACTGCAAATCTTATCGGAAAGTCAGAGACACTAGGGAATACTGGAGGTCACTATGAATCTTATCAGAAAGTCAGAGACACTAGGAAACACTGGAGGTCATTATAAATCTTATCGGAAAGTCAGGGACACTAGGAAACACTGGAGGTCATTATAAATCTTATCGGTAAGTCAGGGACACTAGGGAACACTGGAGGTCACTATGAATCTTATCGGAAAATCAGAGACACTAGGGAACTTTGGGGGTCACTACGAATCTTATCGGAAGGTAAGGGACACTAGGGAACACTGAAGGTCACTACGAATCTTATCGGAAAGTCAGAGACACTAGGGAATACTGGAGGTCATTATAAATCTTATCGGAAAGTCAGAGACACTAGGGAACACTGGAGGTCACTGCAAATCTTATCGGAAAGTCAGAGACACTAGGAAACACTGGGGGTCACTGCAAATCTTATCGGAAAGTCATGGATACTAAGAAACACTGGGGGTCACTATGAATCTTATCGGAAAGTAAGGGACACTAGGAAACACTGGGGGTCACTATGAATCTTATCGGAAAGTAAGGGACACTAGGAAACACTGGGGGTCACTATGAATCTTATCGGAAAATCAGAGACACTAGGGAACTTTGGGGGTCACTACGAATCTTATCGGAAGGTAAGGGACACTAGGGAACACTGGAGGTCACTATGAATCTTATCGGAAAGTCGGGGACACTAGGAAACATTAGGGGTCACTATGAATCTTAGCGTAAAGTCAGGGACACTAGCAGGGGTGGAGTGACAATTCATGGGGCCCCTGGGCAATAGGGGATCATGGGGCCCCTGTGTCCTTGCCCAGACTCAAAAAAGCCTAATAAAAAGGTACCAGGGGCATCTCATGGGGCCCCCTACTGACCCCGAGCCCTTGGGCAGTGCCAGAGTTTCCAAATGGTCAGTCCGCCCCTGGACACTAGGAAACACTGGGGGTCACTATGAACCTTTTCGGAAAGTCAGGGACACTAAGAAGCACTGGTGGACCTGGCACTAAGGACAATATCTGTTGCTCAGGCAGAAAATCTGGCTGAGCTGGACAAGTAGCTATATTATTTATTATTTATTTCAGGTACTTATATAGTGCCGTCAATTTACGCAGCACTTTACATATATATTGTACATTCACATCAGTCCCTAACCCTCAAGGGGCGTACAATCTAAGGTCCCTAACTCACATTCATACATACACATACTAGGGACAATTTAGACAGGAGCCAATTAACCTACCAGCATGTCTTTAAAGTGTGAGAGGAAACCAGAGTACCTTGAGGAAACCCATGCAGGCACAGGGAGAACATGCAAACTCCAGGCAGGAGGTGCCATGGCTGGGATTTGAACCAACAACCCTAGTACTGCCAGGGGGAAGTGCTAACCATTTAGCCACTGTGCTGTATGAATCAACTTCTGTGACTCAAGTCTTGAGGGATAACAGCTGTGAGCAGAACATTGGACTTCACAGCCATGGAACTACATGCTACATGTGCCAGCATGATTGCCAGTGTTTGGGAACCCGTTTTAGTTCCTGGATAAAAGGTCTTTTGATTGGCTGAGGTTTAGGAAACAAATGTGGGCAGGTCTAAAAAAGAAGTGTTTTTTTTTTTTTTTTCAAATAACCATAAAATGAAAAAATTCATGGAATTACACAATTTTCCTCCAGCTTGTTTGCTACACACTCATCTGAAGGAACGCGTTGAGTAAGGAGCCATCTGCTTGCTGTGCATTATAGGGATATTAATGAAGAAACTTTTACTTAATTAAAGTTGATTATTGGCTAAATACTCTTCAAATGTTTTTTTTCTTCCTTCCTTCGTTTGGAAAACAAAACAAATAAGGAAAGAAATACGCGGGGGAGCCAGCAAGATGTTTCCACTTAACTTTCTCCAGGAACTTCTGTCTTTCTCACCTCAGTTCACCCAGCAACGGAGGAGGAAGGTTTGCATGGAGATGTCATCAAGCTCTTGGAAGGGGGTAGAGGAAACATCTTTGGAATCTGCGGTATGTGTCATATACCAACACATAGAAACATCATTCTCCACAGTCACCAAGGCCTACATATTACTTGCTGACAGGGGCGGACTGACAACCCATGGGGCCCCCGGGCAATAGGGGATCATGGGGCCCCTGTGTCCTCACCCACACCCAAAAAAGCCTATGAAAAAGCCAATGAAAGGTACCAGGGGCATCTCATGGGGCCCCCTACTGACCCAGGGCCCGATTGCTCAAATGGTCAGTCTGCCCCTACTTGCTGTAGACATGGGCCCACACCAAGACAACCAGAAAAGTAAGGCTTGCCATATATATATAGTACAGGCGTACCTCGATTTACGAATTTAATGCGTTCTCCGGGACTTTTCGTATTGCGAAAAATTTGGAAACCGAAACGCGGTTTCCCATAGGAATGCATTGCAAACCAATTAATCCGCTCCGCAGGTCAGAAAAAAGTAAAAAAAAAAAGTATTTTATCTGTTCAAAACTCTTTATAAAGTGCACTTTAAAGGCATAAATACTGTACAGGGACATGATTAAAAAAATTATTTGTAAATGCATTGAAAACCAATTAATCCGCTCCAGAGGTCAGAAAGAAAAAAGTGAAAAAAAAGTTTTATCTGTTCAAAACTCTTTTTAAAGTGCACTTTAAAGGCATAAATACTGTACAGGGACATAATTAAAAAATTTTTTAAATGCAGTGAAAGCAAATAATCTGTTCCGGAGGTCAGAAAAAAGTAAAAGAAAAGTCTTATCTGTTGAAAACTCTTTATAAAGTGCACTTTAAAGGCATAAATACTGTACAGACACATGATTAAAAATTAATTCGTAAATGCATTGAAAACCAATTAATCTGTTCCTGAGGTCAGAAAAAAGTTTTATCTGTTGAAAACTCTTTATAAACTGCACTATGAAGGTATAAATACTGTACAGGGACATGATTAAAAAAATAATTTGTAAATGCATTGAAAACCAATTAATCCGCTCCAGAGGTCAGAAAGAAAAAAGTGAAAAAAAAGTTTTATCTGTTCAAAACTCTTTATAAAGTGCACTTTAAAGGCATAAATACTGTACAGGGACATAATTAAAAATTTTTTTAAATGCAGTGAAAAGCAAATAATCTGTTCCGGAGGTCAGAAAAAAGTAAAAGAAAAGTCTTATCTTTTGAAAACTCTTTATAAAGTGCACTTTAAAGGCATAAATACTGGACAGGGACATGATTAAAAATTAATTCGTAAATGCATTGAAAACCAATTAATCTGTTCCTGAGGTCAGAAAAAAGTTTTATCTGTTGAAAACTCTTTATAAACTGCACTATGAAGGTATAAATACTGTACAGGGACATGATTAAAAAAATAATTTGTAAATGCATTGAAAACCAATTAATCCGCTCCAGAGGTCAGAAAGAAAAAAGTGAAAAAAAAGTTTTATCTGTTCAAAACTCTTTATAAAGTGCACTTTAAAGGCATAAATACTGTACAGGGACATAATTAAAAAATTTTTTAAATGCAGTGAAAACCAAATAATCTGTTCCGGAGGTCAGAAAAAAGTAAAAGAAAAGTCTTATCTGTTGAAAACTCTTTATAAAGTGCACTTTAAAGGCATAAATACTGTACAGGGACATGATTACAAATTAATTCGTAAATGCATTGAAAACCAATTAATCTGTTCCTGAGGTCAGAAAAAAGTTTTATCTGTTGAAAACTCTTTATAAACTGCACTATGAAGGTATAAATACTGTACAGGGACATGATTAAAAAAATAATTTGTAAATGCATTGAAAACCAATTAATCCGCTCCAGAGGTCAGAAAGAAAAAAGTGAAAAAAAAGTTTTATCTGTTCAAAACTCTTTATAAAGTGCACTTTAAAGGCATAAATACTGTACAGGGACATAGTTAAAAATTTTTTTAAATGCAGTGAAAACCAAATAATCTGTTCCGGAGGTCAGAAAAAAGTAAAATAAAAGTCTTATCTGTTGAAAACTCTTTATAAAGTGCACTTTAAAGGCATAAATACTGTACAGGGACATGATTAAAAATTAATTCGTAAATGCATTGAAAACCAATTAATCTGTTTCTGAGGTCAGAAAAAAGTTTTATCTGTTGAAAACTCTTTATAAACTGCACTATGAAGGTGTAAATACTGTACAGGGACATGATTAAAAAAAATTTGTAAATCCATTGAAAACCAATTAATCCGTTCTGGAGGTCAGAAAAAAAGTAAAAGAAAATTCTTATCTGTTGAAAACTCTTTATAAAGTGCACTTTAAAGGCATAAATACTGTACAGGAACATGATTAAAAATTAATTGTAAAGGCTGCAGGTTCTAAGCATGGAGGTAATAAACCTTCAGTGTGCAGCTCCCCCCTCAGCCCCCATTAATACTTACCCGAGCCCGATCACCATCCAGCGCTGTCCATGAGAGCAACAGCTTTTTTCCCTCCTCATTGGCTGCGACACAGCAGCCATTGGCTCCCGGTGCTGTCAATCACAGCCAGTGAGGTGGAGCAGAGTCATAGACACCCAAAAGTGGTTCAGGATCGAGCATGGGTGCCCACGGAGCAAGGGGAGGTGCCAGGAGCGCCAGTCGGGGATGCAAGAAGAGGAGGATCGGGCTTGTTCTGTGCAAACCAAATACACAGAGCAGTGTAAGATTACCATTTGTCTCCCAGGGACAGTTCCAGCTGTGAGTTCCCGGGTCTGTACACCTGTGGTGCCCAGTATGAAGGGTTCCTACCATCCCTGTGCTGAGTTCCCGGGTCTGTACACTCGCTGTGCCCATTATGAGGGGTTCCCACCATCCCTGTGCTGAGTTCCCGGGTCTGTACACCTGTGGTGCCCAGTATGAAGGGTTCCTACCATCCCTGTGCTGAGTTCCCGGGTCTGTACACTCGCTGTGCCCATTATGAGGGGTTCCCACCATCCCTGTGCTGAGTTCCCGGGTCTGTACACCCGACGTGCCCATTAGGAGGGGTTCCCATCATCCCGGTGCTGAGTTCCCGGGTCTGTACACTCGCTGTGCCCATTATGAGGGGTTCCCACCATCCCTGAGCTGAGTTCCCGGGTCTGTACACCCGCTGTGCCCATTATGAGGGGTTCCTAATATCCCTGTGCTGAGTTCCCGGGTCTGTACACTCCCTGTGCCCATTATGAAGAGTTCCCACCATCCCTGTACTGAGTTCCCGGGTCTGTACACCCGACGTGCCCATTAGGAGGGGTTCCCATCATCTCGGTGCTGAGTTCCCGGGTCTGTACACCTGCTGTGCCCATTATGAGGAGTTCCCACCATCCCTGTGCTGAGTTCCTGGGCCTGTACACCTGCTGTGCCCATTATGAGGGGTTCCCACCATCCCTGTGCTGAGCTCCCTAGTCTGTACGCCTGCTGTGCCCACTATGAAGGGTTCCCACTATCCCTGTGCTGAGTTCCCAGGTCTGTACACTCGCTGTGCCCATTAGGAGTGGTTCCCACCATCCCCATGCTGAGCTCCCTAGTTTGTATGCCTGCTGTGCCCACTATGAAGGGTTCCCACCATCCCTGTGCTGAATTCCCTGGTCTGTACACCTGCTGTGCCCATTATGAAGGGTTGCCACCATCCTTGTGTTGAGTTCCCGAGTCTGTACACCCGCTGTGTCCATTATGAGGGGTTCCCACCATCCCTGTGCTGAGTTCCCGGGTCTGTACACCCGCTGTGCCCATTATGAGGGGTTCCCACCATCCCTGTGCTGAGTTCCCAGGTCTGTACACCCGCTGTGTCCATTATGAGGGGTTCCCACCATCCCTGTGCTGAGTTCCCGGGTCTGTACACCCGCTGTGCCCAATGTGAAAAATGTAACTGGAACACACAGAAGTGGGAGGGAACAGAGCTGTGGATTTTTGTAGGGAGATCTTGCTGTTGGAATGTCCATGTCTTGTCAGAAGACAGGGGCTTAGTCATCCCACTAGGCTCCACCCAGGGGCGGACTGACCATTTGGAAACTCGGGCACTGCCCGAGGGCCCGAGGTCAGTAGGGGGCCCCATGAGATGCCCCTGGTACCTTTTTCATAGGCTGTTTTGAGTTTGGGCAAGGACACAGGGGCCCCATGATCCCCTATTGCCCGGGGGCCCCATGATCCCCTATTGCCCAGGGGCCCCGTGAGTTGTCAGTCTGCTCCACCTATACCTAATATATTACTTGGGATGGACTCACCCTTTAAGTGTTGTTTGTTTTCTCTGGTCAGGAACCATGGCATGACACGGCCCATTCTGCACAGACATTTGTGACTACCACCAAGAACTGTACAGACACCAAGACTTGTATGTGAGCCCAGCAAGTATGTGGTGGTCCTGGATGATGCCTGAACAAACATGGTGCCGTCCTTCCCGAGAGAAATGCAGATGAAACCTGTGTCAGGGGGATACTGTGACCTCTGTGATTGGACGTTTTCCTTAACAATGATATACCTGATGTCATGTCCGCTTTAATGACTCCATTGTAATCCCGAGAATCCCTTTAATCACAGGTGTGAGTGATGCGGAGCGCTGGCCGCTGTATCTGGCAGGAGGTCGGCTCAGGCTGTACAAGCAGCTCTCATATTCAGTTTCATCAGCGTCATGGCTGAAGGTCAGCGTGTCCGAGCGTTACCGAGAATTACCGGCTGAAGAATATTCCACCCTGCGATGGGAGCACAAAGCGTGATATACATCGAACAGTCCCTGGTGACACAATCCCACACTCAGCAATTGCTGCACAATCATTCACAATGGCTGTATGTGACCTGGAAATGTGTGAGATATATATATATTTACAGTATATACTGCATAGCAGTCTGACAGTCTTACATTACATGTGAGCAGTCTCTGACAGTCTTACATTACATGTGAGCAGTCTCTGACAGTCTTACATTACATGTGAGCAGTCTCTGACAGATGTTAATTATATGCACACAGTCTCTGACTCTTTTACAATAGGCAAGCAGCCTCTTAGGTGTGTATTTACTAATGCTGGAGAGTGCAAAATCAGGCTCACTTCTGCATGGAAGGCAATCAGCTTCTAACCTCAGATTGTTCAATGAAGCTTCGGCAATAAAACCTGGAAGCTGATAGGTTTCTATGCAGAAGTGAGCAGTCTTTATAACACGAGCACAGTCTCTGACAGCCTTTTATTACATGCGCACAGTCTCTGACAGCCTTCTATTACATGCGCACAGTCTCTGACAGCCTTCTATTACATGCGCACAGTCTCTGACAGCCTTCTATTACATGCGCACAGTCTCTGACAGCCTTCTATTACATGCGCACAGTCTCTGACAGCCTTCTATTACATGCGCACAGTCTGACAGCCTTTTATTACATGCGCACAGTCTCTGACAGCTTTATATTACACAAGTGAGACCCTTCAGTCTCCCCTCCTGAGCTGATCTCTGACTTTGTCTTTCCTCCACACACACTGCCTGAGGAGGAGGTAAGAACCTCACCCAGTTTCTGAGAAATTAGATCAGGATGAGTCACCTTTGAAGAAATTTAATCCAACCTCAGGATTCCATTTCTACCCTTGTTGGGGCTGCATGGTTGGTCTTATTTAGCGTTCAAACAGATGGAGTCTGCTCACCCCATGATCTCCCACATGGGGTCCCTACAATTGCCTGAACCTTCGAAGACCTTCCCAGTACACCCACTCATAGAGCCCATCCTATACAGTGACTGGCCTTACCCTGAAAGTCTATTTACTCTTCACAGCAATACACTATTGATGAGAGCTTCATACCAAAATAGACGGCCTCTGTGGTGGACCCTGCCATCTCTTGTCTTAATAAGATGCTAACAGTCCCTGTAGAGGATATACCGTGTTTAGGGACCCAGTAGACAAAATCTGCCAGACCCATGGTGTTCCTTCTCCAATCTGGTATAGATTCGCATCTGGCCTTGAGTACCATCAGAGGGCAAATCTCAGCCTTGGCCATTCTATTTCAGAGACCGCTAGTCTCTCATTCCCTAGTCAATGCATTTGTCCAAAGTCCACACATTGCTACCCCAGTACATCACCCTGTGACTCCATGAGACTTTAATCTCCACACAGAGGATCTCTGGGTTAGTAGTCTTATCTTGAAAAGAGCCCAGGGTTACACAAGAGCAAGATTATCCTGAAAGATGGTTTCCTCCTCCCACCTCAAATAGGACATTGTCCTTCCTTCCTTAATTCTTGCTCTGAAACATGCAGAGAAAATCTTTTTCTACTGTCTTGACATATTTGCTGTGAGAGTATATCTCTCGTCTTCAGGCTCTTAAGCATTTGGGACCCTTTTTTCTTCTCAATGGTTCCCAAAGGTTGCTCTCTACTTTCTGTTCCTCTATTTCTTGGTATCATAATTTGATCCCATGGTCTAATCCAGTGGTCTCCAAACTGTGGCTCATGGACCAAATGCGGCCCTTTACTAGCCTTTATCTGGCCCTTGGGGCTCTATTCTTCCTACTGACACCAAAATGAGGAGGCATAATTCCTTCCACTGACACCAACGGTGGGTCACTATTCCTCCAACATGATATCAATGATGGCCACTATTTCTTCTACTGACCAAAGGTGCTATGTAATTTCTATACTCCCACTGACCACAAGCCTTTTGCATTGTTTATTCCACAAAATCTAGGAGAATTTCTACCCCCACTGGCCAAAATCCAGCCCTCCTAAAGTCTGAAGGACAGTAACTGGCCCTTCATTCAGAAAGTTTGGAGACCTCTAGTCTAATCTAAAGGACAGGATTCCTGCCTTGCCTGTTCCATTTACACCATCAGGTATCTGTTTCTCAGATTTGCAAGACCTGGTCTTCTGTTCACACCTTTGTTTTACCAAGTGGATGGCTACCTATGATGCCAGTTTTGGGCATAAAGTGCTACACACTTCTCTCTGAGTTTGTTGAGCCCTTCTTGAACATTTTTACTGTTGAGTTTGTTTTCTTTGTTGCTTAGCCCTCAGCAAAGCATATCCCTCTATAGTGGGTTTTTGTCTCAATCCAGAGCACTAAGTGTAATTTCTGTCTGCTGCCTCCTTCCTCTGCTAAAACCATGAGTCACTTTTGACAGGTTTTCCTGACACCAAGAGAAAAATGGTGACAGGAGGGACCTCCAGCAGAATCACAGCCTCAGCTCTGTTTCTGTGAGCTGTGTGGAGGGGGGTTGGGTGTCTTTTCCCTTCAATCAGCTCTCAGAGCTCTATTCACTGATGTAACTTCAGCTCCCTGCGCCCTACTTTTCAGAGTTGGGAGATCCTGTGCACATTCTGCACTTTGAATGGGTGTAAGAAAAGGATGGCTATAGATAAACAGGTACAACATATGTAGGAGGATTTGTTTAATCTCTGTGTATCACCTGAGACCAGCCACTTCATTGGGTAAAAGTGAGGGGTTACAACCACTTTAACAGATCCCTTCATTCACCACCAACTAGCTCTTTTAGCTGTCACCTAACACTACTACCTGAATGGCTTGGTGGATACGCCTTGGCAGATCACCAGGATGAGCCTCCTCTACATCCAAATGCAGAGCATTCTTTGGTTCAAATACTGGTTAACAGAATGAATGCATGAAAAGCCTCAGGCACCTGCCCTTTGAGACAGAATGCTTGACTGGTCATCTCTTGAGTAAGTACCTCACGGGGATCACAGGGGGCAAAAGTGCTCTATTTCTCCATAAAAATGAAGGCTTGCTCCTTCTACTTCTAAAGCTAGAAAAAGTTCCTTTCACTCCTCTCAGGACCTTGAGCTCCAAGCTCAGGTCTGGAATCCCTTCCCCAAAGTCAGACAGACCTGACTCCATGCCCTCTTCTCAGTAATAGGGGGATAGATGTTGGCCTTTTCAGTCCTCTGGTCCAAGGAAATCTCAGATGTTTGGGTCCAATTTGTCATTCCCAGGGGCTACACACTGGCGTTTTGGACTGTGCCTCTACTTAATGCTCTCAAATGTGACTCTCCCCCTCCAAGGATTGGTGGTTCTTCAGTAGCTCCACTCAACGGGGGTATTTTGACGGTCCCAAATGAGGAATGTTTTCAGAGTTTCTATTCAAACCTGTTCACAGTTCCCAAGCTAAAGGGAAGAGGTTGGCCCATTCTGTATCTGAAGACTCTCAACTTGCTCCTGATGATTCAAATGTTCTGCAGGGCATCAGCCAGGTCAGTCATTGTTTCCCTCATTTTTGAAAATGTTCCGGCTTCAGTAGACATCCAGGATACTTACTTGCACATAACCATTTTTCCTCCCTATCAAGGCTATCTGCATTTTTCATTGGGGGCATCACCACTTGGTTGCCCTTCCTTTTGGCCTGTCCTTGGGTTGTCAGCAAGGTGCTTGCCCCAGTTCTAGCTGTGATCTATTCTCAGAGGATAAAGGTTTGAGTTACCTGGATGATCTCTTTCTAAAGGATCAGTCCTCTCTATCCCTGTCAGCCAGTGTTCAGAGGACAGTGCAGACTCTGTAGAAATGTAGATGCAACCTCATCCTTTGGAAGTAATTGATGGAACCTACTTACCAATTAGAGTACCTGCTCCTGATATTGAAAACAGCCCTGTCCATGTCTCCAAGCCCCAGCCCTTCAGTTCCAGGGTCAACCCTTGATTGATGCCTGCATGGGGGTCTTGGGCCTGATGGTAACCTACTTTGAATCAGTGCCATACACCCATTTTCACTCCAGACCATTGCAAATCAACATTTTTGCAGCGTGGGACAAACAGACTCTGCCCTTGGACTGCACCATGCATCTGGCCTACAAGTCCAGACTCTCCCTGGAGTGGTAGAGTTCTAACCTGGCACTGGAGTCAGAGAAATCCTTTCTCCCAAAAATATGGAAAGTTCTTTTGACAGATGCCAGCCCCTGTCCCTGAAACCTAGGTCATCATTACACCTGAAAGCCAGTTTTGCATGGTGGTAGACCAGGAAATTACAGACTAGGAAGTATTCTGTGGGACACATGGGGGTTTATTTACTAAAGCTGGAGAGTCCAAAATCAGACTCCCTTCTGCATAGAAACCAATCAGCTTCTAACCTCAGCTTGTTCCATGAAGCTTTGGCAATGAAACCTGGAAGCTGATTGGTTTCTATGCAGAAGGGAGTCTGATTTTGGACTCTCCAGCTTTAGTAAATAAACCCCATGGTGTTCCTTCTTCAATCTGGTATAGATCTGCATCTGGCCTTGAGTACCATCAAAGGGCAAATCTCAGCCTTGGCCATTCTATTTCAGAGACCGCTGGTCTCTCATTCCCTAGTCAATGCATTTGTCCAAAGTCCACACATTGCTACCCCAGTACATCACCCTGTGACTCCATGAGACCTTAATCTCCACACAGAGGATCTCTGGGTTAGCAGTCTTATCTTGAAAAGAGCCCAGGGTTACATAAGAGCAAGATTATCCTGAAAGATGGTTTCCTCCTCCCACCTCAAATAGGACATTATCCTTCCTTCCTTAGTTCTTGCTCTGAAACATGCAGAGAAAATCTTTTTCTACTGTCTTGACATGATACTTGCTGTGAGAGTATATCTCTCGTCTTCAGGCTCTTAAGCATTTGGGTCCCTTTTTTCTTCTCAATGGTTCCCAAAGGTTGCTCTCTACTTTCTGTTCCTCCATTTCTTGGTATCATAATTTGATCCCATGGTCTAATCCAGTGGTCTCCAAACTGTGGCTCATGGGCCAAATGCGGCCCTTTGCTAGCCTTTATCTGGCCCTTGGGGCTCTATTCTTCCTACTGACACCAAAATGAGGAGGCATAATTCCTTCCACTGACACCAACGGTGGGTCACTATTCCTCCAACATGATATCAATGATGGTCTCTATTTCTTCTACTGACCAAAGGTGCTATGTAATTTCTATACTCCCACTGACCACAAGCCTATTGCATTGTTTATTCCACAAAATCTAGGAGAGTTTCCACCCCCACTGGCCAAAATCCAGCCCTCCTAAAGTCTGAAGGACAGTAACTGGCCCTTCATTCAGAAAGTTTGGAGACCTCTGGTCTAATCTAAAGGACAGGATTCCTGCCTTGCCTGTTCCATTTACACCATCAGGTATCTGTTTCTCAGATTTGCAAGACTTGGTCTTCTGTTCACACCTTTGTTTTACCAAGTGGATGGCTACTTATGATGCCAGTTTTGGGCATAAAGTGCTACACACTTTTCTCTGAGTTTGTTGAGCCCTTCTTGAACATTTGTTACTGTTGAGTTTGTTTTCTCTGTTGCTTAGCCCTCAGGTGGACTACTTTTGGACCTCCCATGGTTGAAGGACAGTAACTTGCCCTTCATTCAGAAAGTTTGGAGACCTCTGGTCTAATCTAAAAGACAGGATTCCTGCCTTGCCTGTTCCATTTACACCATCAGGTATCTGTTTCTCAGATTTGCAAGACCTGGTCTTCTGTTCACACCTTTGTTTTACCAAGTGGATGGCTACCTATGATGCCAGTTTTGGGCATAAAGTGCTACACACTTCTCTCTGAGTTTGTTGAGCCCTTCTTGAACATTTGTTACTGTTGAGTTTGTTTTCTCTGTTGCTTAGCCCTCAGGTGGACTACTTTTGGACCTCCCATGGTTGAAGACTAGAGATCCTGTATTCTGTACTGTACTCTAACAAACCAATTTTACTGGTAAGTCAAAAGTCCTATTTTTTCCTCAGAATAGTTCCTCTTTTCTGTACTAAGAATAAACTGTTTCTGGTAAATCATTCTTATTTAACTACTCCCATTGCAATAAGATACACCAGCTCTACACCAAAGCCCTGCTACACTGGAAGTATCAATTCCACAGAAAAAATCCCTTAGATCAAGTATCACCTCCATGTTTGGTCAAACTGAACCATTTGACTATGTCTGCATGTTTTATGTAACAAATTAGCAGCACATTATAAGTATCTGTAATAATAATAATAATAATCATTAAATTGCATCCATATGATTAGTTGATAAAATAACAGCAGTGCCATTTTCTGCAGCTTTACTGAAATCTGTATTAATTGGGCAGTTGTGTTCAGGGGCTAACTGACAACTCATGGGGTCCCCGGGCAATAGGGGATCATGGGGCCCCTGTGTCCTTGCCCAAACTCAAAAAAGCCTATGAAAAAGGTACCAGGGGCATCTCACGGGGCCCCCTACTGACCCTGGGTCCTCGGGCGGTGCCCGAGTTTCCAAATGGTCAGTCCGCCCCTGGTTGTGTTATATATCCAGGCTTTGCATCGCCGGATGGTTGTGTTATATGGCCAGGCTCTTTATTGGTCAGGTGGTTGTGTTTTATGGCTGGGCTCTGCATTGGTGGGATGGTTGTATTATATGGCCAGGCTCTGCATTGGTAGGATGGTTGTATTATATGGCCAGGCTCTGTATTGGTAGGATGGTTGTATTATATGGCCAGGCTCTGCATTGGTAGGATGGTTGTATTATATGGTCAGGCTCTGCATTGGTAGGATGGTTGTATTATATGGTCAGGCTCTGCATTGGTAGGATGGTTGTATTATATGGTCAGGCTCTGCATTGGTAGGATGGTTGTATTATATAGCTGGGCTCTGCATTAGTTAGATGGTTGTAGTATATGGCTGGGCTTTGCATTAGTTGTATGGCATGGCCAGGCTCTGCATTAGTTGGATGGTTGTATTATATGGTCAGGCTCTGCATTAGTTGGATGGTTGTATTATATGGCCATGCTTCCTTAGTTGGATGGTTGTACTATATGGCCATGCTTCCTTAGTTGGATGGTTGTATTATATGGCCAAGCTCTGCATTAGTTGGATGGTTTTACTATATGGCCATGCTGTGTTAGCTGGATGGTTGTATTATATGGTGAGGCTCTGCATTAGTTGAATGGTTATATTCTATGACCATGCTTCCTTAGTTGGATGGTTGTATTATATGGCCAGGCTCTGCATTAGTTGGATGGTTGTACTATATGGCCATGCTGCGTTAGTTGGATGGTTGTATTCTATGACCATGCTTCCTTAGTTGGATGGTTGTATTATATGGTTAGGCTCTGCATTAGTTGGATGGTTATATTCTATGACCATGCTTCCTTAGTTGGATGGTTGTATTATATGGTCAGGCTCTGCATTAGTTGGATGGTTGTATTATACGGTCAGGCTCTGCATTAGTTGGATGGTTGTGCTATATGGCCATGCTTCCTTAGTTGGATGGTTGTATTATATGGCCATGCTGCGTTAGTTGGATGGTTGTATTATATAGCCAGGCTCTGCATTAGTTGGATGGTTATATTCTATGACCATGCTTCCTTAGTTTGATGGTTGTATTATATGGTTAGGCTCTGCATTAGTTGGATGATTATATTCTATGACCATGCTTCCTTAGTTGGATGGTTGTAATATATGGTTAGGCTCTGCATTAGTTGGATGGTTGTATTATATGACCATGCTTCCTTAGTTGGATGGTTGTATTATATGGTTAGGCTCTGCATTAGTTGGATGGTTATATTCTATGACCATGCTTCCTTAGTTGGATGGTTGTATTATATGGCCAAGCTCTGCATTAGTCAAACAGTTGTATTATATGACTGGGTATGGCTGGGCTCTGCATTAGTTGGATGGTATTCTATTTATTTCAGGTACTTATTTATAGGCTGTCAATTTACGCAGCGCTTTACATATATATATTGTACATTCACATCAGTCCCTAACCCTCAAGGGGCGTACAATCTAAGGTCCCTAACTTACATTCATGCATACATATACTAGGGCCAATTTAGACAGGATCCAATTAACCTACCAGCATGTCTTTGGAGTGTGGGAGGAAAGTGGAGTACCTTGAGGAAACCCTCGCAAGCACAGGGAGAACATGCAAACTCCAGGCAGGTGGTGCCGTGGTTGGGATTTGAACCAATGACCTTAGTACTGCCAGGCAGAAGGGCTAACCATTTAGCCAGTGTGCTGCCCATGACAAAGATCTGCAGTAGTTGGATGGTTATATTATATGGCCATGCTTCATTAGTTGGCTGGTTGTATTATATGGCCAGGCTCTGCATTTGTTGGATGGTTGTATTATATGGCCAGGCTCTGCATTAGTCAGATAGTTATATTATATGGCCATGCTGCATTAGTTGGGCAGCTGTGCCATATGACTCGGCTCTGCATTAGTTGGATGGTTGTGTCATGGTTAGGCTGTAGCTGGTCAGCTGTATTCTGTGGTTAGACTCTGTATTAGTTGTACAGTTGTGTTGCATGGTTGGGCTCTAGTTGGATGGCTGGGTTGTGTGGCTGAGCTCTGCATTAGTGCGATGGTTGTGTTATGATTAGTTTGATGGTTAGGCTCTATTCAGACAGCAGTGAAGTATAGCCAGGCTCCTTCAGATGGTTGTATTATATGAATAGGCTCTGCACTGTTTGGACAGTTGTTATATATGGCCAGGCTTTGCATTAGTGGGATAGTTGTGTCATATAGCCACGCTTTGCATTAGTTGGACAGTTGTGTTCTAGTTAGATTGTAGTTGGACAGCTGTGTCCTATGGTTAGGCTCTGCATTATTTGGAATTTTGTATCATGTGGCTAGGCTCTATATTAGTTGGACAGTTGTGTTCTGGTTAGGGTGTAATTGGACAGCTGTGTCTTATAGTTGGGCTCTGTAGGAGGGTTGTGTTCTATGACTAGGCTCTGTATTAGTTAGAGGGTTGTGTCCTCTGGCCAGGCTCTGTAGGATGGTTGTGTCCTATGGTCAGGCTCTACATTAGTTGGATGGTTGTGTTCTGGTTAGGGTGTAGTTGGACAGCTGTGTCTTATGGTTGGGCTCTGTAGGAGGGTTGTGTCCTATGGCTAGGCTCTGTATTAGTTGGAGGGTTGTGTCCTCTGGCCAGGCTCTGTAGGATGGTTGTGTCCTCTGGCCAGGCTCTGTAGGATGGTTGTGTCCTCTGGCCAGGCTCTGCATTAGTTGGAGGGTTATGTTCTGGTTAGGGTGTAGTTGGACAGCTGTGTCTTATGGTTGGGCTGTGTAGGATGGTTGTGTCCTCGGGCCAGGCTCTACATGAGTTGGAGGGTTGTGTCCTCTGGCCAGGCTCTGTAGGATGGTTCTGTCCTCTGGCCAGGCTCTGCATTAGTTGGAGGGTTATGTTCTGGTTAGGGTGTAGTTGGACAGCTGTGTCTTATGGTTGGGTTCTGTAGGAGGGTTGTGTCCTCTGGCCAGGCTCTGCATGTGTTGGAAGGTTGTGTCCTCTGGCCAGGCTCTGCATTAGTTGGAGGGTTATGTTCTGGTTAGGGTGTAGTTGGACAGCTGTGTCTTATGGTTGGGTTCTGTAGGATGGTTGTGTCCTCTGGCCAGGCTCTGCAGGAGTTGGAGGGATGTATTCTGGTTAGGGTGTAGTTGGACAGCTGTGTCTTATGGTTGGGTTCTGTAGAAGGGTTGTGTCCTCTGGCCAGGCTCTGCATGTGTTGGAGGGTTGTGTCCTCAGGCCAGGCTCTGCATTAGTTGGAGGGTTATGTCCTCTGGCCAGGCTCTGTAGGATGGTTGTGTCCTCTGGCCAGGCTCTGCAGGAGTTGGAGGGTTATGTTCTGGTTAGGGTGTAGTTGGACAGCTGTGTCTTATGGTTGGGTTCTGTAGGATGGTTGTGTCCTCAGACCAGGCTCTGCATGTGTTGGAGGGTTGTGTCCTCTGGCCAGGCTCTGCATGTGTTGGAGAGTTGTGTCCTCTGGCCAGGCTCTACATGAGTTGGAGGGTTGTGTCCTCTGGCCAGGCTCTGCATTAGTTGGAGGGTTATGTTCTGGTTAGGGTATAGTTGGACAGCTGTGTCTTATGGTTGGGTTCTGTAGAAGGGTTGTGTCCTCTGGCCAGGCTCTGCATTAGTTGGAGGGTTATGTTCTGGTTAGGGTGTAGTTGGACAGCTGTGTCTTATGGTTGGGTTCTGTAGAAGGGTTGTGTCCTCTGGCCAGGCTCTGCATGTGTTGGAGGGTTGTGTCCTCTGGCCAGGCTCTGCATGTGTTGGAGGGTTGTGTCCTCTGGCCAGGCTCTGCATGTGTTGGAGGGTTGTGTCCTCTGGCCAGGCTCTGTAGGATGGTTGTGTCCTCTGGCCAGGCTCTGTAGGATGGTTGTGTCCTCAGGCCAGGCTCTGCATGTGTTGGAGGGTTGTGTCCTCTGGCCAGGCTCTGTAGGATGGTTGTGTCCTCTGGCCAGGCTCTGTAGGATGGTTGTGTCCTCAGGCCAGGCTCTGCATGTGTTGGAGGGTTGTGTCCTCTGGCCAGGCTCTCCATTAGTGGCATGTCTGTTATATAGCTGAGCTCCTCCTCTCCCCCCTCCTCTGTGAACACACAAGAAAGTTAGTTTGCAGCAGATCTGCAGGAGCCGCCTGGTCTCACCCTTGTGCTGGGAGTGCAGACAGACAGGATCCCCTCCCTGGGAAGACATCTCTGGGGCTCTCCTCACTGGCAAGACCCCCCAGCAGTGTAAAGTGCCCCCCTGCACCATGAGTGACAGCTGAGAGGTAAGCAGCCCTGTGTAGGGTTTCCTTGCATGCCTCTGCTCTATCAGACATCTGCCTGTGCTGCATTGGCCGGGCTGGGCTGCAGTGGCTGCAGGATGGGGTGCTGTCTGCTCTGCACCATCCTCCATAGCTGTGTGCTGTGCAGAGCTCCTTGTGATCCCCCCTCCATGGATCAGATCTGCAGTGCTGGGGGTGCAGGACTCTGCTCTGCTGGATGGAGTGACTTTGCTGGATTTGCCTGCTGCTCTACAAATGTTTGATTCTATAGGGAGGGTGTATGGGGGGGGGGGGGGTATACATCTCCTCTCCTCTCTCTGGGGTCACTTCCATCAGACCGTGGTCAGGTTCTGACTCCATCCATAAGTGACAGTTCAGTGTTGGGTGGAGTCCTGCAGGCTGAGTCATCCACTGGCCCCATCCATCCCAGGGGGAGAGGGGCTCCAGCAGTTCCCAGCCATGTTCTCGCTCACCTAGCTGCCATACACTATACAATCTCATTGTACAATCCCCTCTACGGCGGCCATGCACCTAACGATCTGATGCTTCGTTCAGCCATTTATTTATTATTTTGCACTCGCACGATTTTAACCACGCAAAAATGCGACGCTTTGTTTTGGCGCCTTTCGGAAAGTCGCGCAAAAAATGGAAGATTTTGCGTTCGTTTAATATAACAATTCTTCACCGGATCAGATCACCTGATCAGATCTATGGATTATCGGAAAGACTCCTATTGTGTCATCGATCGATCGTTTTAGCACGAAACTGATCAATTTAATCAAAATTCTTCTAATCCAGTCAGGATGGAAAATCCAATTGTAGGAAAGTAGATCGTTCAATGTGATTGCTACGTGTATGATACGTCAAATGAGAGTTTTGTCCATCTAATTTTTTTTTTCTCTCGATCAGACGGTAATATGATGTAGAGAACAAACCTAAACGACCAATAACGTTTTTATCCAATCAGGGAGGGCCTTGCACTATAAAGTGGATGACCGATCTAAAGAGAATTGTCCGATCAGATTGTATGGTGAATGATCAGACCAGGGGTGGACTGACAACTCATGGGGCCCCCGGGTAATAGGGGATCATGGGGCCCCTGTGTCCTTGCCCAAACTCAAAAAAGGTGGCAGGGGCGGACTGACCACTTGGAAACTCGGGCACTGCCCGAGGGCCCGGGGTCAGTAGGGGGCCCCATGAGATGCCCCTGGTACCTTTTTTCATAGGCTTTTTTAAATTTGGGCAAGGACACAGGGGCCCTATGATCCCCTATTGCCCGGGGGCCCCATGAGTTGTCAGTCCGCCCCTGACCAGGGGCATCTCATGGGGCCCCCTACTGACCCTGGGCCCTTGGGCAGTGCCCGAGTTTCCAAATGGTCAGTCCGCCCCTGGGGTCTGCTTTATTTGCTGCTATAGGAATCAATGGTTTGTCCCTCATATTGGTAACTCTAAAGGAGATGTACTCGCAATCAGATTGTTTCGTGTATGTCAAGCTTTTGAAAACGAATAAGGAGGGCCAATCTAATGCAGGCCAGAGACGGGTCGTTTGTCGGCTGAAAAACGAAAAATCGGTAGTTTTTCGTAGATTTTCCAGCATGACCGATAACAGAAACGAGAAGGAACCGTGAAAATCGGCCGACGACATTGCCCCACTAACTGTGCGAATATCGGCCGATTATTCTTTTGTACAAAAATTCGGCTGATAAACGACTCGTCTATGGCCTGCATAAGCAATCTTTTCCATTAGTATCCTGCCCAGCAGGCCCATATAACTATGTAGTCGTTGGTAGATCTGAAGGAGATTGTACAATCAGATTCTATAGTGTATGGCCAGTTTTAGATAAACCAAAATGGTGTAGTAGGCTCTTTAACTAAGCCAATCCCAGGACTTTGTATCTGGTCAGGTAGGCCGTCTCAATACATAACGGTTTGTAGATCTAAAGCGGATTGTTCAATCACATTGTACGATGTATGGCTAGTTGTACTCCTAGGACCACATAAAAGTCCACCTGTAGGTAAGTGGCCTTCACTATTGGTTCCCACCGTGCCCACCGCCGCGTCCAGTGGGTTCCTACCGTGCCCACCGCCGCGTCCAGTGGGTTCCCACCGTGCCCACCGCCGCGTCCAGTGGGTTCCCACCGTGCCCACCGCCGCGTCCAGTGGGTTCCCACCGTGCCCACCGCCGCGTCCAGTGGGTTCCCACCGTGCCCACCGCCGCGTCCAGTGGGTTCCCACCGTGCCCACCGCCGCGTCCAGTGGGTTCCCACCGTGCCCACCGCCCAGTCCAGTGGGTTGGCTCATGGCGTGCCGCCATGTTCCTTGATACCAGTGATGGGAGTTGCCATCATTTTTACCTGGAACTCTTTAGGGCCCATTCAGAGTTGTACTCCCAGGACCACATAAAAGACCACTTGTAGGTAAGTGGCCTTCACTATTGGTTCACAGCATGTCCACCGGGTTGGCTGATGGCATGCCGCCATGTTCCTTGATACCAGTGAAGGGAGTTGCTGTCATTTTTGTCTGGAACCCTTTAGGGCCCATTCAGACTATGACGATGCGGTGATGTTCAGGACTTTGCAGTGCCGAGACAACACGCCGCTCCCCAACACGCGTGTTTTTAGTACACCGCAATGCACAGATGTGAGCCACACCATGGGGCACCCCTTGAATGGGCATTGGCAGCCTAGTTATGTCAAATGGGCGGCCTATTGAGTATGAATAGCCTGCCTTGACGCAACACACAATGCATGGCGGTAACGTGTTGGAACAATCGGATTGGGCCCTCGACAGCCACCCAGACTCACCACAGCAGAGTGGCCGACCCCTCATACAGTAAGGTTCGATGTCCTCTGTTGTGGTAAACCTGTTTATTGGCGGCACCCTGGGCCTGACATTGACTTATGACTGGTGTTCCTCTTTGAGGAAAGACGTGACCAATGACCGCCATCATTCTCTCCAGTGCCCCATAACTTCCTGGGGGTCCCGGCCTAAATTCCCAACAGGACCATCTCTCTGTAGAATATGAATTTCCCTGTTTGAATGGTTTCTTCTCATTATCCAGTGTTCATCATCTAATACCTAACCTGCTCTGCTCCTGCATGAGTTACAGCAGAGCAAAGTACCAACTGAGGGGCTTCCACCATCCCTTTGCTGAGTTCCCGGGTCTGTACACCTGCTATGCCCATTAGGGGTTCCCACCATCCCTGTGCTAGATTCTGGGTCTGTACACCTGCCATGCCCATTATGAGGAGTTTCCACCATCCCTGTGCTGAGTTCCCAGGTCTATACACTTGCTGTACATATTGAGGGGTTCCCACCATCCCTAAACATGTTCCTGTGTCTATGCCCATTATGAGGGCTTCCCACCATCCCTGTGCTGAGTTCCCAGGTCTGTACACCCGCTGTACCCATTATGAGGGGTTCCCACCATCCCTGTGCTGAGTTCCTAGGTCTGTACACCCGCTGTGCCCATTATGAGGGGTTCCCACCATCCCTGTGCTGAGTTCCCGGATCTGTACACCCGCTGTGCCCATTATGAGGGGTTCCCACCATCCCTCCGCTAGATTCCCGGGTCTGTGCACCCGCTGTGCCCATTATGAGGGGTTCCCACCATCCCTCCGCTAGATTCCAGGGTCTGTACACCCGCTGTGCCCAATATGAGGGGTTCCCACCATTCCTCTGCTAGATTCCTGGGTCTGTACACCCGCTGTGCCCATTATGAGGGGTTCCCACCATCCCTCCGCTAGATTCCAGGGTCTGTACACCCGCTGTGCCCAATATGAGGGGTTCCCACCATTCCTCTGCTAGATTCCCGGGTCTGTACACCCGCTGTGCCCATTATGATGGGTTCCCACCATCCCTCCGCTAGATTCCAGGGTCTGTACACCCGCTGTGCCCATTATGAGGGGTTCCCACCATCCCTCCACCTATGCTTGGTTTACTATTGGGGAGAATGTACTGATACGAATGGGAACCATCTCAACCCCGTGGCTGGTGGGAAGCGTCCGAACCCCGTGGCTGGTGGGAAGCGTCCGAACCCCGTGGCTGGTGGGAAGCGTCCGAACCCCGTGGCTGGTGGGAAGCGTCCGAACCCCGTGGCTGGTGGGAAGCGTCCGAACCCCGTGGCTGGTGGGAAGCGTCCGAACCCCGTGGCTGGTGGGAAGCGTCCGAACCCCGTGGCTGGTGGGAAGCGTCCGAACCCCCTGGCTGGTGGGAACAAAGCCAGGATCTATAGGTGGATTCCCTGAGCTATATGAGAGCTCACTGGACTCCTCCTATAGGTGAGACCTGACATTCGGTACGCCTGATCCTTCCATGGCTGCCGGGGCTGTAATCCCATAGCCAGAGCTCTCTGCTGTTGGAAGTCTTGGCCAGCTTGGTGTAGGTCATATATCTGCCCTGCAGCCATGATTGCTACACCGTGGATGATAGCTCTGCAATCTTCTCCTTCTTGCTGGAAATGCAGAGCTGTGCGGTCATATGACTACTGCAAGAAGTGCCGGTCTTGGCTTTCATCTCTGGAATCCTCCTTTTGTGGGAAACTGTAACATGTTTAATTCAATAATCCCTCCTCCAATGTCAGAGGCTGACAGTCATTCATTGAGGAAAGCCTTATGCATGCCATAGACGGATTGAAAATCGGCCGATTCTTCGGCCGAAAGAAAAAAAAAAAAGGCCAATTTTTGCACCGTTGGTGGGTTAATTGGTAGGCCGTTTTTCGGGGTTTTGGCACATTTTTCTTTTTATCGGTAAAGTTGGAAAAAAATCGTCCCATTTTTGCCGATCGGCTGATTTTCCTGGCAATGATGGGCAAATCGGCGGATCGTTTTACCAATAAAAAAATCTGTGCATGAGCCATGACCTGCAAGAAGAAGAAGAAGAATTCCAGTCCGCTATTATATTTGACATGAAAAAGTCTTGCGGTTGCAATATTGTATCTATTTGTATCCGAATAAAAACATCTGTATCCGAAATGGATACAAATAGATACAATGTTGCAACCGCAAAACTTTTTCATGTCAAGCGGAGCTCTCTGCAAGGGACAGAAGTAATTAAATGCCATAGTCGGGACGAAAATCGGCCGTGTTTTTTTTTTTTATTTTTTTTTTTTTATTACCATTGGTGGTAACGTGTCGGCCGATCGAACGACAGATTTTTTTTTTTTTTTTTTTTTAAAAAAGCCCAGTTTTAACTTGTCTATGGCCTGCATTAGGGGTTGATTTACTAAAATTGAAGAGTGCAAAATCTGGTGCAGCTGTGGTGCGTGGTAACCAATCGGCTTCTAACTTCAGCTTGTCCAATTAGGCTTTGACAATAAAACCTGGAAGCTGATTAGCTTCTGTTCAGAGCTGCTTCAGGTTTTGCACTCTTCGGTTTTAGTAAATCAACCTCTAAGTGTTGCTGTAATGCAGGCCATAGCCGGGTCGAACATTGGCTGATTTTTTTGGAGAAAAAAAAAAAGCGGCCGTTCGTTCAGCCGACGTTACCACCAATGGTAAAAAAAATCGGCGTACAAAATCATAGCGTTCACCCCATAACTTCTGTCCCTTGCAGGTCACTGCTCATACACGGATTTTTTTTATCACTAAAACGATGGGCCGATTTGCCCATCAGAACCGGGAAAATCGGCCGATCGTCAAAATCGGCTTCAAATTTTCCAACATGACTGAAAAAAAAAAAATGTGCAAAAAACCTGAAAAACGTCCGACCAATTAACCCAACGGTGCGAAAATTGGCCAATTTTTTTTTTCGGCCGAAAAATCGGCCAATTTTCGACCAGTCTATGGCCGGCATTAGGGGTTGATTTACTTAAACTGAAGAGTGCAAAATCTGGTTCAGCTGTGTGTGGTCACCAATCAGCTTCTAACTTCAGCTTGTCCAATTAGGCTTTGACAATAAAACCTGGAAGCTGATTGGTTTCTGTTCAGAGTGGCACCAGGTTTTGCACTCTCCAGTTTTAGTAAATCAACCTCTAAGCGATTAATAAGAATGGACTATTGGAAAAAGTTTCCGTCCCAGACAACCCCCACTTTGAGGGTAGCTACAGCTATTGGTGATCATCTTATAGACACCCCTATTCAGTCCTTTGAAAATTTATGGTTGGGTCGTTTCATTCCTTTAAAGATCATTTCTCTCAAAATTTTGAAGCCAGAAAGGTTAGCATTTTCAGCAATAGCAGCCCCTTTTTCTGTCCTGACAGGTTCACTTTAAACAGGGATGTTGGCCACATTGCCTATTGGGGTCTTACATATACTTGTAGGTGTCTTCTGGACCACTAGATGTCCGACAGGTACCAGAGCACTCCAGTATGCATATCTTTGCACCTCCGTGAGGGTCAACAGCTAGCCTGTTGCCTCCTGCACTTTCCGATTTGTCCATTCCTGAGGATGAGGGCTAATAGGATGGTAAAAGGAAGGAGTGGAGGAAGGGGCACATTTTGACACCTTGGAATAAAAAATTTGTATATTGGGGTGGGTGTTCTAGAAGACCTCTAAAGCAGCGAGCGAGTCCTATTGGGTATCTGCATCGTAGCCCTACAGCCTGTTTCCTTCCAATATGGTAGTGGTAAGGTTACCGTAATGGACCAATTAAAATGAAGAATGGATACCACCATCTGCTCTCTGTTGGACATGGCAGTATGGTTCCACACTCCTAGAACACAGACCTTGGCGTCTCATTGGGTTGTTGGCCACATTGCCTGGTGGGGTCTCGCATATACTTGTAGGTGTCTTCCGGACCACTAGATGTCCAACAGGTACCAGAGCACTCCAGTATGCATATCTGTGCACTTCCGGTAGGGTCAACAGCTAGCCCGTTGCCTCCTGCACTTTCCGATTTGTCCGTAAGTCCATTCCTGAGGATAAGGGCTAATAGGGTGGTAAAAGGAAGGAGTGGAGGAAGGGGCAAATTTTGACACCTTGAAATAAAAATTTGTATATTGGGATGGGTGTTCTAGAAGACATCTAAAGCAGCGAGCAAGTCCTATTGGGTATCTGCATCGTAGCCCTACAGCCTGTTTCGTTCCAATATGGTAGTGGCAAGGTAAGGGACCAATTAAAATGAAGAATGGATACCACCATCTGCTCTCTGTTGGACATGGCAGTATGGTTCCACACTCCTAGAACCCAGACCTTGGCGTCTCATTGGGTTCTCCCTTTCTAATACTGTAAATAGAACTCCATGATTGTAAAAGAGGCCAGTCACACGAGTCTTGGATCACTACATGGTTTTGGGATGGGTTTGGTTTTAGGCATATTTTTTTTATTTTGATTACCTATCTCATGATCTGTGGGTTCAACAAAAAGTGGTCCAGGTTGGTATTGAGTGGGGTTATATACATATTTTAATTAACCTCTCTCTCCCTTTCTCCAATAGGCACCCGTGATTTCCACCACACCCTCAAATCTCACCCGTCCTCATGTTTCTGCGGCCGGAGCCTGAACTGGGTTGGTTCCCCACCCATGTCCAGGTCACCATCCTAGAAGCCAAAGGCCTTCGAGCCAAGGGGAAACATGGCACCAGCGATGCCTACACGCTGATCCAGGTAGGCCGGGAGAAGTACAGCACCTCTGTGGTGGAGAAAACCCCTGGTTCCCCAGAATGGAAGGAGGAATGTACTTTCGAGCTGTCCCCTGGAGCTCTGGAGAGGGGGGAGAACTGCGAGCTCCAGCTGACGGTCATGCATCGGGCTCTTATTGGAATGGATCAGTTTCTGGGGCAGGTCGGCATACCTCTGCAGCAAATTTTCCAGGAGGGGCGATCCCAGAGGAACCAGTGAGTATTAGAGCCAACATTGACCAGTGATCTTACCACTTTTATCTGTCTATGTGGCTATAATAGTGGGTGTCTGATATATTGATATAGACATCCTGATTGGGTAATTGGTGCTTTGCCAACTGTAAAACGGTATTCCAAAATTTGTGGACAGTGTGCTAATGAGGACATATGGACACTGTTATTGCTGATTTCAAGGAATGTTGTCTTCTAGGTTCAGTGGTTTCAGTACCTAATGAGTGACCAACCCACAATAAGTATTAGTAGGGATGGAGGTGCAATGGGCTTTAAATGGGGCCTGAGGGTAAGGGAAGCTCCTTTTCAATGATCCTGGACCTGTTCATTAGCTGGCAACATGACATTAGTCATGGGTGCCTATTTGTTGAGTACATATTGTGAACATGGTGTGCTTAGTTTAAAGGGCCATGTTGCTATAGTTCGGCCCATCTATCCCGTCCACCCTTCAGTCGGCCCATCTATCCCGTCCACCCTTCAGTCGGCCCATCTATCCCGTCCACCCTTCAGTCGGCCCATCTATCCCGTCCACCCTTCAGTCGGCCCATCTATCCCGTCCACCCTTCAGTCGGCCCATCTATCCCGTCCACCCTTCAGTCGGCCCATCTATCCCGTCCACCCTTCAGTCGGCCCATCTATCCCGTCCCCTCCACCACGCAGTCTACCCAACCCATCGAGCCATCCCGGCCAGCACACAGTCAGCCCGTCCCTGCTACCAAAATAATACATCCCATCCACTATACAGCTAAGTCAATTCTACCAAAATAATACATCCAATAAATCTATCAATCCATCCATTCAATCAATCTATTCATCCAAGCTACCATCTAATCTATCCATTTTTCACTCAACCCGTCCACCATCCAATAATCCCATCAACCATCCAGTCGCCCCATCCATCCTATCCTCCATACACCATCCAATCAACACCTCTATCTGCTGTCTGTAAGAGGTAGACAAGGACACCCTTCAGTCGGCCCATCTGTCCCATCCACCCTTCAGTCGGCCCATCTGTCCCATCCACCCTTCAGTCGGCCCATCTGTCCCATCCACCCTTCAGTCGGCCCATCTGTCCCATCCACCCTTCAGTCGGCCCATCTGTCCCATCCACCCTTCAGTCGGCCCATCTATCCAGCCCCCTCCACCACACAGTCAACCCAACCCATCGAGCCATCCCGGCCAGTACGCAGTCAGCCCGTCCATTAAGCCATCCCGGCCAGTACGCAGTCAGCCCGTCCATCCAACCATCCCATCCACTATACAGCTAAGTCAATTCTACCAAATTAATACAGCCAATAAATCTATCAATCCATCCATTCAATCAATCAATCTATCCATCCAAGCTGCCATCTAATCTATACATTTTTTCACTCAACCCGTCCACCATCCAATCATCCCATCCACCATCCAGTCGCCCCATCCATCCCATTCTCCATACACTATCCAATCAACACCTCTATCTGCTTTCTGTAAGACGTAGGCAGGGACAATCCCAGTGCCCCCATGACCCAGCTCACCAGACATCATCCATCATTCAATCAATCTATTCATCCAAGCTGCCATCTAATCTATACATTTTTTCACTCAACCCGTCCACCATCCAATCATCCCATCCACCATCCACCATCCAGTCGCCCCATCCATCCCATTCTCCATACACTATCCAATCAACACCTCTATCTGCTTTCTGTAAGACGTAGGCAGGGACAATCCCAGTGCCCCCATGACCCAGCTCACCAGACATCACCTTTACCAAAAATAATCCTAATATTACATAAATTTGTGATACGCCATTGACACTGGTGGAGCTTACAACCTAATTAATGAATCAGTCAACAGGTAATGATAGAGGAGACACATCTAGAGTTGAGAGACTGGCCAACACACCTGTGCTAAGTTGACCAGTAAGGACCTACCTTGCAGCTGGTATATACAGTAGGATCCTGAAAGTAAAGACTGTTATTACCTGGATTTCATGCTGATTTGATTCCTCTAAAGTCTAGTACTTCTAGAGTTCCTTCTGCAAAACAACTAATCAGTAAGGTCTGAACTCCTGTTTTTCATGGTTCTATACTGGTGACTATGACTAGCTAATATTTTCAGAAGGCTAGGAAGGCAATGGCCACAGAGACGGATGAGTAAGCAAGATGGAGTATGAGAAGATGTCCCTGACCAATAGGTGGCATGTGTGGAATGGTGTGGACAGCGGCTGACATTGTGAAGAGGTAATGGGTTACAGGGGAATATCCCAGAGACATGTCTATAAAGGAGCACTAGAACATTCAGTGTTGTGGCTAATAAGGTACCAGCTGGTTCTAATCCAAATATTCCATTGTCTGAATTATTAGTCTGATGGTATGTACAAGTGAGTGTGGGGGTCTTCTTCCCTCTCCTTTTTTTCTTTCTTCTTCTTTCTTCTTCTTTTTTTTTTTTTTTCTGGGGTAAACTTTTCATTTTGTTTTCACTTTGTCCATTTTTTGCATTCTTTTTAGGCCATGCAAAAAAAAAAAAAAACCAGAATATTTGCAGTCTACTCAATTTTGTATTTATTGAATGAAAAAAAACTGAATTCGACAAAGTCGCAAACATTTATGTGATGCTAATTTTACATAAAAAAGTTTGCAATATAAATATAAAAATATTGGTCCTATTCCACAGAGCGAAGGGGAGTACCATCACAGTGGGGGAGAAGGGCAGGGAGATGATGGGTTGGAATGGTGTGGAGCAGGGGCGGATCTGACCATTTGGAAACTCGGGCACAGCCCGCGGGCCTGGGGTCAGTAGGGGGCTCCATGAGATGCCCCTGGCATCTTTTTCATAGGCTTTTTTGAGTTTGGGCAAGGACACAAGGGCCCCATGATCCCCTATTGCCCAGGGGCCCCATGAGTTGTCAGTCCGCCCCTGGTGTGGAGGTTGAATGTAGATCCAAAACTTCAGAGTATAAATGATGAGAAGAAGGTCTGGATTCATGGACAGGCCATGGCCTGGGTGGACTGTGTTTTGGTGGAGTGTGTTTTTCTATTTGCTTTATGCCTCCTTTTTTTTTTTTTTTGTTTGTAAATGTTCTATCAATGTTGCATTTGGAAAATGAATTGCAGAGCTGTATCGTGATCCTGCTCCCAGGCAGCCATACATAATTTTTGTTGTATCGGGCGATGGTTGTTTTGGTTGACAATCTCTGCTTGGCGCCCATCAAACCACTGTAACCGGATACAAATGCAGTTGCTCAGCATTGCAATGTGATCCCGTGTGACGTTTTTTTCAGCAGCCAAGACCGCCTATGAAAGCCACAGAGCTTGGATTTTCAGAAGGACGATTTACGAGGGAAGAGGCCCTGTTTGGACACGTTTGGGGGAGAGTGCATCTGGTTTATTGGAAGCTCCTGGGAGCATTCACTGGCAAACTGGAGCTTCAGATAGAAATACTGTACACTAGATCGTGAAGTCCAACTGAACTTCCAGTTTAAATGGGTTACATCAGGGCTGGGGCCAAAGCTCCTTTAGAAATAACAGCTGGCGTCTAACTTTTTGAGGGTTTGTTTTTTTTATTTTGTTTTTTTTTTCTTGTCCGTGGGCTTGCCCATAAATCTTATTTAAAAAGAAAAAAAAAAACTGTTTCCTGAAATGTATAATAATTTGGCCACCCGTGGACAAAACCTATTCCAACAGCATCAGATGCCCTTTTTTATAATCTAGAGACTTCAATGGAAGTGCCTGAAAATGCCTCTCCTGATCCTAGTACAAAAACGCTCAAGCCTGAAACAGCGTGGGAAAAAGCATATACAAACACACAAAAATGCTCCAACAACTATCTAAAGAAGTTAATGTGTGAGCTTCGCCCAAGACCAGCTGCACCCAAAGAAATGCAACTTCATGCAAAACAATTCAACCCAGTCTTGGGACTGTCGAGCTGAGTTTGATGTACACCTTAAATAAAAACCAAGTCCATTCATCCATCCATTGCTGCTACTCACGCATTCAACCATGTATCCCATTCATGACTTCCTCTCATCCATCCATCATCCCATCCCCTTTTATGCCTTCCACCCGTCCATCCCATCCATGCCTGCCACTCTTCAATCTAATCTATCTCTGCCACTCGCCCATCCCCTTCCATCCTAACCCATCCATGCCTGCCACTCGCCCATCTCCTATCCAAACCCATCCATGCCTGCCACTCACCTATCTCCTATCCAAACCCATCCATGCCTGCCACTCGCCCATCTCCTATCCAAACCCGTCCATGCCTGCCACTCGCCCATCTCCTTCCATTCAAACCCGTCCATGCCTGCCACTCGCCCATCTCCTTCCATTCAAACCCGTCCATGCCTGCCACTCGCCCATCTCCTTCCATTCAAACCCGTCCATGCCTGCCACTCGCCCATCTCCTTCCATTCAAACCCGTCCATGCCTGCCACTCGCCCATCTCCTTCCATTCAAACCCGTCCATGCCTGCCACTCGCCCATCTCCTTCCATTCAAACCCGTCCATGCCTGCCACTCGCCCATCTCCTTCCATTCAAACCCGTCCATGCCTGCCACTCGCCCATCTCCTTCCATTCAAACCCGTCCATGCCTGCCACTCGCCCATCTCCTTCCATTCAAACCCGTCCATGCCTGCCACTCGCCCATCTCCTTCCATTCAAACCCGTCCATGCCTGCCACTCGCCCATCTCCTTCCATTCAAACCCGTCCATGCCTGCCACTCGCCCATCTCCTTCCATTCAAACCCGTCCATGCCTGCCACTCGCCCATCTCCTTCCATTCAAACCCGTCCATGCCTGCCACTCGCCCATCTCCTTCCATTCAAACCCGTCCATGCCTGCCACTCGCCCATCTCCTTCCATTCAAACCCATCCATGCCTGCCACTCGCCCATCTCCTTCCATTCAAACCCATCCATGCCTGCCACTCGCCCATCCCCTTCCATTCAAACCCATCCATGCCTGCCACTCGACCATCCCCTTCCATTCAAACCCATCCATGCCTGCCACTCGACCATCCCCTTCCATCCAAACCCATCCATGCCTGCCACTCGCCCATCTCCTATCCAAACCCATCCATGCCTGCCACTCGACCATCCCCTTCCATCCATGCCTGCCACTCGCCCATCTCCTATCCAAACCCATCCATGCCTGCCACTCGCCCATCTCCTTCCATTCAAACCCATCCATGTCTGCTACTCTCCCATCCGCTTCCATCCATGCCTGCCACTAACCCATCCCCTTCCGTCTATGCCTGCCATTCACCCATCCCCTTCCAACCAAACCCATAAATGCCTGCCACTCGCTCATCCATGCCTGCCACTCGCTCATCCCCCCTTCCATCCTAACCCATCCTTGCCTGGCACTCACCCTATGTATCCCCCAATCTCCAAAAGCCCACATTTTGGTAAAACTTCTTCCTTTTTTTTTTTTTTGGTGTCTGTGTTAGGGGAGTTCTCCCCTCTATTATAACTGGTAACAGAAAACTCAAGACGTTTTGGGTTGTCACCAAAACAGGAACGGAGGAGAAATCTTCCAATGGGAACACTAGTTCTGGTAACAATTTGAAATTTCCTACCCATAGCCACAATAACAAGAGAGCGGAAGTGAAGGCAAAACTTACACTGAAAGGAGTTATAATCCTCTTAGTCTATGCAAAATGATAATAAGTTTTTTTTGCTTTCAGCTCTTCTTTAAGAGGGACTTTCAATTTTTATTTTTTTTTGCCGGTCCTATGGGCTTTTCACAATCTTTAGCACAAGGCCCAGGCGGAAATATTTTATGAAGGAAAGAAAAACCAACATTTCAGTTTTTCTTGCACGTTCGGTGTGTAACCACCCGGCCATGTTTTATTTTCTCCTGACTGTCAGCTGTGTGTCGCCCAGGGAGGAAACCGATCAATGGCGGGACAATCTATTTTGGTCGTGGTTATTTATGATGACGGGCTCGGACAGTGCTTCATGGAATCCCTGGCTTGCACAAGGCTAGGGGCAGTCTGTGTTCCTTAAGGAATCTGCTGAACCATTTTGTGTCCTGAGCCCATAGTGATGAACCTGCAGTTGTGTCCTGAGCCCATAGTGATGAACCTGCAGTCTGTCGCTATGGTAGGATCTGGTGACACCGCCAAGGCCTGAGGACCGTTTTTGTTCAAGCCTCCTGAGATCCAGTATGTGAGAAGTATATTCGAGGAGGCTGTGGGAGCAGGGACATGCCATTCTTGCCAGTGTTCTGTTTTTTATTTTCTTTTTTTTTTAAGTAAAAAAATCCAATTAAGAAAAAAAAAAAAACTTTTTTTGTGAGGTGGAGGCGAGTGCAGGGACCTAAAGTACCTCAACAAAGTGAAGGTCTTCTTTAAATATTGCTTGGTGCCATGAGTGCAGCTCACATTGACCGAGATAAAACATGACCAGGGTACCACAGATGTCTCCAAGTCATGCTAAGCTTGATACCACGTATATCCCCTCCCCCAGCTTATTCTAAGAACAAATGACTAAAAACACCAATCTGGAGAAAACTTTGGCCAGCTTGGCCGGTTATTAACAAATCACATTTCTTAAAATAGAAACCATACTCCTAATCCAGTAACCGTAACATACAGGTTGCCGGTCTGGGGAGGCACCTGAACCAACATCAGGTTGTGCATCTGCGTTATTACTTAACGATCCGAGCTGCAAAACACCGGCCCAAAGACACTTCTCCCCAGATACCTCCATGTTACACCTTCCGATGGATTAACTGGGATCCAACCAAGGGCGCCATACCTTCGATGGGTCGCTACTATGAACTGTTCTGAAAATGTTAATGCCTCCAAAGACCCCAACAGCCAAGGCCCTATGTCCAAAAGAAAACTGAGCTAATGGAGGGCAGGTGGGTGGGAATATTCCTTCAGATCTCCTCCCCGCATATCCCCAGCAGCCTCTAAACTGGCCAATAATGGCCACCCTTCTACTGTGTTTTACCCTGTCCTTCCTTGTTTCACCTGTCCCACTGTTCATGTAGCCCTTCACCTATATTTTTTTTTTTTAAGTTTGCTTTGGGCTTCTCTTTAGTTCTATTGTTCCCACTTGGCAATGAGCAAATTTTGAACATTGGTAGCTGGGCACAGTGACCCCCATACAGATAAAAATGTTTAGATGAGGCATGTTGAGCTGGTGTTTTATGGGCAGCATGTGGCCCTGTCACTCATTCCCAACAAGAAGTGGTTTTGCTTTTGATAACTTCCTTCCTTGCCTAATTTTGCAGCTATATACTTCAGGAAATGTTTTACAACCCTTTCATATAGAATTTCAATATTGTAAGCTGCAGTTTTTACTTAATCCAGACTAGGACACTATCTGCATGGAGTTTGCATGTTCTGTCTGTGTGGCTTTCCTCTGGGTACTCCGGTTCCCTCCCACGTTCCAAAGATACGCTGGCAAGTTAACTGGTATGAGGTATATAGTACCCCTACTCATTCACCAAAAACAGTAAAAAAAAAAAAAAAGTTATTTTATAATAAAGAAAATAATAATAAAAACTTGTCCCCTGATCTAAACACAAAAGACCAAAACAAACCCTCCCACCCGCCAAACATGACGTGTCTCTTTGAGAGACATTCACCAAATGTAAACATGGGGGTCACCCATTTGGGGGGTGTCTCTCGACAGGACATGTGTTTTGCAGGTTTGTTTCTTTTTCATGAGTGATGCTTTTTTGTTTTTTTTGGGGGTTTTTTTGTGAATGACTAGGGCTATTTACCCTATACTCCTTCACATAGTGGAGAGGCTGGGATCTGGGGGCTTTCAGATTCTGATAAGGCACCCCATGCCCTCCCACAAACATTAGGACAGGGTTGTGGGGAAGGGGCCCTTGTCCTCATCAACATGGGAAGAATGCACCTCAGCCCCCTTTCCTGGCCTGCTGGCTGCATGCTTGGATAAGGTTCTGACATGAATTTTGAGTGGAACCTATGCCTTTTTTTTTGTTTTCCAACTGCCATTGGTTTTGTTTACATTCTGTTGTCAGTTGGGAAACCAGCTGACAGCAGGTGAGCTATGGTGGTTATGGATCCTGCAGCCGCCCGCTCCTTAACAACCAGCTGTTCACAATGAATTCAGATCATTCCTTATTTTTTCGAATGAATTTGAAAATTATGATGTCGTCCAAATTAAATGAATAAACTAATGTATTTGTTTTTCATTATAACTTTTTTTTCGGATTCATGTCCATTTGGAAATTTGGATAAGTCGGAATCTATGAAAATGTAATCCAAAAAACGAAACAAATTGCACATGTCTACTGTCCAGCAGCCGCCATACAGAGTGAGCAGAGTACAGGAGGAACTTGGGTTCCTCTAAGGCCTCCTTAGGTGTCATCAGGAGAGCAACGGTCTGATTGGATACTGCTTCCCTGGATGGCCTCAGGGCCACCATTATTTTGGGCAGTGCTAATAATTAGCACGGTCTTCCTTCAGTTGGCCATCATTCATGACGTAGCCCAGTCAGGGACCAGAACCTGCTGGTCAAGGACAGAGTGTCTAGCTTAAGGAAAGGTTCCAGTGGAGGGGGGACAGACTAGGGTCTGATCGCCTGTGTTGCCAGCCAGGAGCCCTTCCGCTTCCAGGTGCCTTGTTGCCAGACCGCCTTCCAGCCACCTTCTCCAGATGTTGCCAGGCATCATAAGTTGTTCTTGGGTATCCTCTGAAACACTCTATATGCATTTCCATCTCTTCGGGTACCAAACGCTTGGCCCTGCCACACCCTATAACAGGCAATTAATACTAGCTACAAAGTTGATTTAGTGGTCTCCTGGCTTAGAATATCAACTTCGCTAAAAAATAGTGACTGAGAAGCTGCTCTTTAAATCTTTTTTTTTTTTTTTTTTTTTTGTGGCTTCTGAGTGTTATTATGGGTCACTTTTAGATTGAGTGCTTAGTGGAGTTTATCCCCCGTATTTCGGGTTGGGCTCAGACGGCATTCCAGCAGCTCTATAAATATTTTGGTGCTATGCAGAGGTGGTGCCTTCCTTGAGCACAGTAAGATATTTCCATGCAGTATGTTGTGGGAGTAGACCGGCTGTGCACGGGACATGTGAAATTCCCCCATAAGACGGCTAGGAACAATTGGCCACTTGTTTTCTGCTAAGACCTACTTAATGTAATGGGATTTGGAAAAGACGGCCGCTGGCTGGATGGCGACTGGATGTTGCCTGTGAAAGGGAGACCATCATCTCGGCTTGTACGCATATACTTGTCCCATATTGTTCAGGCCTATCCCGTGCAACTTTCCCTCCATATTATTTATTTTTTTTTTTTTAAGGTACGGTGTTTTAATGATCAAATATTAGGGGTTTTTTTTTGGGGGGGGGGTTCTGTAGGCGGTGGCTTTTTTCTAAAGCAAATATAATGTAAGACGTAGACCAACTTCTTCAAAGTTCAGCTAGGTTTTAGCAGTTTGTGTCTGCTCTGGTTACGGCTTTATTTTCAGAGATGGCCTAAGGGAGAGGCAGTGATGTCCATGGCAGACAGGCAAATATTTGTCATGTTTTTTAACTTGAGAAATGTGATGGAATTTGGTTCACTGCCTTAAAGAGAATTATTCATCAGAGAAGTCCAGGGGCCGCCACTGTGATCTTCTGACAATGCTAGAATACTGGCTGTCATGTTGATCATTTAACTTCAGTACTTTGAGTTCCTGACCCTGAAATCTCTGCGGATCAGGAGTTGTCTATACCTGGGTGTCCTTTTATCATGCAGTAGTAAATGACCTCTGCTTAGTTCTCCGGCATTCTCGGAGAGCTCGGTTCTCCGGCAATCTCGGAGCGCTCGGTTCTCCGGCAATCTCGGAGCGCTCGGTTCTCCGGCAATCTCGGAGCGCTCGGTTCTCCGGCAATCTCGGAGCGCTCGGTTCTCCGGGAATCTCGGAGCGCTCGGTTCTCCGGCAATCTCGGAGCGCTCGGTTCTCCGGTGAATGCCTTTTTATGAAGTGGTGTGGATCGGTTCTCCGAACGAAGGGCGAACAATCTTCAAACGCTGGAAATCGGCTGCTATAATAATACCTAATAATGTTTGACTGATCTCTTACTGTAATCTCGCAAGATTATAGTAAACTATAATCTTGCGAGATTACAGTAAGAGATCAGTCAAACACCGTTTACTAAGCAGAGGTAAATTAGGGCTTGTATACTGGCAGAGGTAAATTATCGCTGCTTCGCTTGCGGTTCCTCCGATTCTCCAGCTCTGAGCTGGAGAATCTGGAGGGAGAACACAGATCTCCAGTGAAGGGCTGACATTGCTCCTTCATACATTGGCCATCTGTGTGCTGAGATGATCAGTGGAGAACATGTTCTCTGCTGATCATCTCTGTTTCCTAAACCACTAATGATCGGAGATCAGCAACGATCCTCAGGATCGCCGCTGATCTCTGTTTCATAAAAGGACACCTTATTCCAGGTCAAGATTCATGGTTCCCTCCAGTACCCCGGTAGTTTCAGAGATGAAGACAGATGAGGTTAAGAGATGTCTTTACCTTTTGTATAGTTGTCCTTTTAATTTGCTCAACACCCTTACAAAGTCTTCGATTCACTCAGTCCAGGCTCCTGCCAGGTCCAACACTCTGTGGCCCACAGAGAGCAGATATGCCTGATGTCACAGTAGATGGCCTCTTTTTTGTAACATATTTACCATAACACCTTCTCCAGGTTGGTTCATACATGCTCGGCACACTGCAACATTGGGGCAGGTCTTTGTTCCTTTCCAGCATCCGATATCCAAATGAAGAAAAGGGAAGGTCCCACACTGTGTCCTCTAAAACGACTATCCTATAAAGTGCCACAAATATAGGATAAGTCCAGTATAACCTCCAGGTGAGAGGTTATATGAAACATGTTTCAGAAGCTCACATATTCCCCTTCATCAGGGCTTGTATAATGGCATTGTCTGATGTAATCACAGCATTGGCTGCCTGTGCTATGATTATTTATTCTTTCATTTGTTTGTCCAGTATTATTGTCAAACATTGCGAGCATACAAGCCCCGAGGAAGGGGGGATTCTGTGAGCCCCTGAAACGCATTAGCTATTCCCTCTACCTTTCCTTGTGAAAAATACAGTTGTAAAGTTTTAAAGGTCACTTTTGGTGGTCTCATCCCTTTTTTATATACTGCATACTCTTCAGACTACTTCAGGGATCTCTGGGAAACACCCAGTGAGCAACCTTTTATTAGTTTAAATTGACACCCCTTCTCATGTACATCGTGGTCCAGTGCCCTGCCAATGCATACTTTACTTACTTTAAGTCCACAAAAGATATAAGGTCATGTCCTGCTTGCTTGGTGGATTGTCAAAGAGCAGCCTCCATTGGAATAGATGTAATGTTTTTATGCTGAAGAAATGGCTCTCATTTGGTCACATAGAGTGTATCTGTTGGGAACTTAAACTGGTTAGTAGTATAAGACTTGGGCTTCCCCACTCAACAGTCCACACTCATGTTGATGGGAGGTGGGGGGGGGTTGGCAAAAAAGGATAGTTGTACTCTAGCCTTTTGCACCCCCTACTTCCCAACAGAAGCATGGGCTGTTGAGTAGAAGACTTGGGGAAACCCAACTCTTAAGCTCACCAGCTCATGGTCCTGCCAGATCCAAAGACTTGGGATTATCCAGGTCTTATACTCAACAGTTCATGCTTCTGCTGATGGAGGGTAACAAAAAGCAGAATTGTACTCTATCCTTCTATTTACTACCCCTCCTCTTTCACAGCAAGAGTGTGGATTGTTGAGTATAGGACTTGGGGGACCCCAAGTCTTATATTTACCAGGTCACGGTCTTGTCTGATCCACTCTGTGCGCTCCACAGGGAGCTGTTTCTTCTGTGTGGAAACATTACAGCTTTCCTATAGAGATGGCAAATGCAAGTCACTTTTCCTGGAAAAGTCTAGTTTAGTTTGGACCTCTTCTGGTCTCCCAAGCCCCCTTAGGACTAATTGGTAGGCTGTGGAGGTCTAAGAGGTGGGTCAAAGCTTGGGGAGAGAAATTGCATAGAATTTCCTTCATAGATCTCTGGATATATTCAACATGTGGATCTTTTCATGGGCTGTAAACTCTTCATATGCATTTTTTTCCATCATCTGCTCAGTTTGAATGGTCAGTATACAGTAAGTGATGAGACGCTCTCTATAGGTTGCGTAGAAAGTGCTTCTCTAGACTTAAGAGGATGGTAATACAACAGTGTATGTCTCCCCTCCCCTATCTGTTCGAATTAAATTCTTTCATCAGACCTGGTGAGAATCAAGATATGGAAACTGGTGCTCTTTAACAAGTTTCCCAATCAAGCCAGGAAGAGCTGATATGAAAGAGATAATTAACTGTGGAAATTCCGAGGGTGTGATATTTTCAGACCCATCTGAGTGACTGCAAGAAAACTTTAGATCTAACGCTTTTAAGTGAAGTTATCCATTAGAACGTGGGTTTCGGGGCCTGTCTGAGGAGTCTTTTGATCTCCTGCTTGTCTTGTTTGTGTTATATTCCCAAATGCTGCCTCATTTTCAGGAGGATTTTCCTGTCTCTTTTATCCTCATAACCTGCAGGCAGGCAGATGCCTGGCTTGAAAACTTCACACGGTGAAAGGAAATGTGCGCTTTTGCTAAAAAACAAAAATGCTGCACAAGCCAGTTTTGTAATTTAATATTCTCTAAAACCACCCTGCATTTCCATTTGCGGTAAGCATGATCATGACGTGCGAGATGTGTGTTTTTTTTTTTTTTTTTTTGTACAAAGCTCCTGCAGAAATTTTGTTCCCCCTGCTCCTGTGATTGACTTCTTTTCCTAGAAGTCGGCTGAGAAGCATCCCCTGGACTGTCTCTGGGGTTTAATGCAGTGAGGCCCTTCCTTGGTTATATACGAACCATCTGTCTGCTATAGTTGGGGGGATTTTGAAAACCAAAAAATGGCTGTGTCACAGGATTTGGGTCAATTTGCAGGTTGGTAGCCAGGTGCCGAATGCTGGATACTTTGCATTCCAGTATCTGGCACTGCAGTTGTGACTGTCGGGTGGAGTGATCTCCTACTGTCGGGTGGAGTGATCTCCTACTGTCGGGTGGAGTGATCTCCTACTGTCGGGTGGAGTGATCTCCTACTGTCGGGTGGAGTGATCTCCTACTGTCGGGTGGAGTGATTTCCTACCCTAGAGCTACAATAAGGCCTCATGCACACAGGACATTAAAAAAATCTCCTAGAAGCTGTCCTCCTGGCAGCAGCGTTTCTGCAGAAAAAAATGTCTGCTTGTAAAAGTATCGAACTTTTACAAGCGTTTAGGCAACTTTGCAAGTATCAAGCTCTTGGGCGTTCATCCTTTTCATTTCAGTATCCCACTGGCACCAATTTGGGGTTTACTTTGCCCTCTCTGACACCAATGAGCTGGGGCTAATTTTATCCCCTAAACACCCAAAGTTTTGGTTTATTTTATCGCGTTTTACACCCAAAAATGGGTGTTTGTTTTATCCCATGATCGCTATTGATGGGGGTTTGTTTCATCCCATGATCGCTATTGATGGGGGTTTGTTTCATCCCATGATCGCTATTGATGGGGGTTTGTTTCATCCCATGATCGCTATTGATGGGGGTTTGTTTCATCCCATGATCGCTATTGATGGGGGTTTGTTTCATCCCATGATCGCTATTGATGGGGGTTTGTTTCATCCCATGATCGCTATTGATGGGGGTTTGTTTCATCCCATGATCGCTATTGATGGGGGTTTGTTTCATCCCATGATCGCTATTGATGGGGGTTTGTTTCATCCCATGATCGCTATTGATGGGGGTTTGTTTCATCCCATGATCGCTATTGATGGGGGTTTGTTTCATCCCATGGACACCACTGACGGAGTTTGTCTATTAGACCATGAATACCAATGATGGGGTTTGCTTGTTTTTTAGCCTATGGATAAGTATGATGTGGGTTTTTTTTTTGTTATGCCATGAATATGTAGTTTTGTCTTTTAACCCACGACTGCCAACAATATGTGTTGTCTTTTAGCCCACAGACACCAATGATGGGGGTTTGTCCCTTTTTTTAACCTAAAACTTCCAATGATGGGGTTTATCTTTAGCCTACAGACACCAGTGATGGGGGTTTGTCCCTTAATCCACGACTGCCGACATTGGGGTTTGCCTTTTAGCCCTCGGCTGCCAATGATGGGGGTTTGCCTCTTTAGCCCGCGGCTGCCAATGATGGGGGGTTTGCCTTTTTAGCCCTCGGCTATCAGTGATGGGGGTTTGCCTTTTAGCCCTCGGCTGCCAATGATGGGGGGTTTGCCTTTTTAGCCCTCGGCTATCAGTGATGGGGGTTTGCCTTTTAGCCCTCGGCTGCCAATGATGGGGGGTTTGCCTTTTAGCCCGTGGCTGCCAATGATGGGGCTTTGCCTTTTAGCCCGCGGCTGCCAGTGATGGGGGTTTGCCTTTTAGCCCGTGGCTGCCAATGATGGGGCTTTGCCTTTTAGCCCGTGGCTGCCAATGATGGGGCTTTGCCTTTTAGCCCGCGGCTGCCAGTGATGGGGCTTTGCCTTTTAGCCCGCGGCTGCCATTGATGGGGCTTTGCCTTTTAGCCCGCGGCTGCCATTGATGGGGCTTTGCCTTTTAGCCCGCGGCTGCCATTGATGGGGCTTTGCCTTTTAGCCCGCGGCTGCCATTGATGGGGCTTTGCCTTTTAGCCCGCGGCTGCCATTGATGGGGCTTTGCCTTTTAGCCCGCGGCTGCCAATGATGGGGGTTTGCCTTTTAGCCCACGACTGCCAATGGTCGGGGTTTGCCTTTTAGCCCACGACTGCCAATGATGGGGTTTGCCTTTTAGCCTGCGGCTGCCAATGATGGGCATTGCCCCTTAGCCCATGGATTATAGTGTTTTTAGTCAATGGATACATGATGGGGGGGATGTTGTTCGTTTTTAGCCCATGGAGACCCAACAGTGGGGTTTGGGTTTTACCACTGGTGATTTCCCCCCCCCCAGTTCACATGATCCCATTCATAGACTGGTATAGAAGTCTTTTTGTACAGGCAGTAGAGCTTGCTTCTGTATCTGAAAGCTGCCAATTGTCCTCTCACTTTTTGTGTAAATATATTCTGTAGTCGGATCCAACTCTGTTGTATATTTAGCTCAGATTCCACATACTCCGGAAAGTAGTGTTCAAGCAATGCTAAATATGTCATCACGTGGGACGGTCCATCTTACTGCTACATAAATGTTTTCTTAATGCTTTTTGAAACTTGTATTTTGGTGGCGTTTGTAGAACCGCTGTGTCTGGCTGTTGGATGGAGTCCTCCAGACCTGTTGGGTAGTTGGTTCAGGATGCAGGACCTGGAGCCTGGCACCTTTTTTAAAAGCAAGCCGTGAATGGCAGCCTGTAGGATTCTGTCTCGGAAGGTTCAATTTAAGTTCATCTCCTCTTGAGTTTTAGTTTATATTTTCAGTCTCCCGAGAAATTCCACAGACTGCTGTGTTCTGTGTAGTCTCCTTCGTGTTGCCCCCAAACCCCCTCCCGGGTGCCTGCTGTTTAGACTGTCACTGCTTGTTAAGACAGGTGGAGGGAAGATTTCCTTTCAGATGTGCGATAGAACATTGCTAACACCATTTATAACAATCCCGACATCCTACAGAAATCTGCATCCTACTACTGGGGACCAAATTGTCTCTACACTCCACCTTCCTCTCTCTAACTCTCCTCTCCTAAAATACTCTGCACTGCTGGAGGACTCCGCTCCTTCCTCTATAACTCCTCTCCTGAAATACTCTGCGCTGCTGGAGGACTCCGCTCCTTCCTCTATAACTCTCCTCTCCTGAAATACTCTGCACTGCTGGAGGACTCCGCTCCTTCCTCTATAACTCTCCTCTCCTGAAATACTCTGCTCTGCTGGAGGACTCCGCTCCTTCCTCTATAACTCTCCTCTCCTGAATACCCTGCACTGCTGGAGGACTCCGCTCCTTCCTCTATAACTCTCCTCTCCTGAAATACTCTGCACTGCTGGAGGACTCCGCTCCTTCCCCATAACTCTCCTCTCCTGAAATACTCTGCACTGCTGGAGGACTCCGCTCCTTCCTCTATACCTCTCCTCTCCTGAAATACTCTGCACTGCTGGAGGACTCCGCTCCTTCCTCTATAACTCCTCTCCTGAAATACTCTGCGCTGCTGGAGGACTCCGCTCCTTCCTCTATACCTCTCCTCTCCTGAAATACTCTGCACTGCTGGAGGACTCCGCTCCTTCCTCTATAACTCTCCTCTCCTGAAATGCTCTGCGCTGCCGGAGAACTCCGCTCCTTCCTCTATAACTCTCCTCTCCTGAAATACTCTGCACTGCCGGAGGACTCCGCTCCTTCCTCTAACTCTCCTCTCCTGAAATACTCTGCGCTGCTGGAGGACTCCGCTCCTTCCTCTATAACTCTCCTCTCCTGAAATACTCTGCACTGCCGGAGGACTCCGCTCCTTCCTCTATAACTCTCCTCTCCTGAAATACTCTGCACTGCTGGAGGACTCCGCTCCTTCCTCTATAACTCTCCTCTCCTGAAATACTCTGCGCTGCTGGAGGGCTCCGCTCCTTCCTCTATAACTCTCCTCTCCTGAAATACTCTGCGCTGCTGGAGGGCTCCGCTCCTTCCTCTATACCTCTCCTCTCCTGAAATACTCTGCGCTGCTGGAGGGCTCCGCTCCTTCCCCTATACCTCTCCTCTCCTGAAATACTCTGCGCTGCTGGAGGGCTCCGCTCCTTCCCCTATACCTCTCCTCTCCTGAAATACTCTGCACTGCTGGAGGGCTCCGCTCCTTCCTCTATATCTCTCCTCTCCTGAAATACTCTGCACTGCTGGAGGACTCCGCTCCTTCCTCTATACCTCTCCTCTCCTGAAATACTCTGCACTGCTGAGCGTTGCATTATCGGAAATGCTGGTGCAATGCTATTACTCTTGCAGACTAGTCCTCCAGCCGCCCCTGTAGACTTCCTCTACTGCTGGTACAGACCGTCAGTTGTGGAGCTGGAGGAAATAACAATGGACTACAAGTACAGTAGTTATCAACAGAACACAAGTACACTGACCTCACAAATCCCTCTGCTGCAGTGGCACATGGGACTTGTAGTGTTTTTTTTTCTTTCATTTACAGACTCCTGGCTGTTTGGTCAATGGGACTATGCCGGAACTGTGAACCAGCTGCTTGGTTTTCAGTTGCAGATATTTCAATACAACCCCCCCTCCCCCCAGGGGGAGGTGAACTTGTCCCAGGAGGTGGCAGGCTCACCTCCTGAATGCTTGGAAGACGCTGCTCTACTGTTTGCGTGAAAAAGCCCTCAATGTCCATGGCGGCGGATATCATACTCTGCTCTCTGGTTGGTGCTTCAGTACAATGATGTATGCTATGGTGGAGGGACTTCCTATAAAAATCCAGACTGGGGTTCTAACACTTCATAGTCCAAACTTAAGGAAGAAAAGATTTATAGTGGAACTAAAGGGAAAACTTTTTTTTTTTTTTTTTTTTCATTTTAAATACATTAAGGGAGGATTATAACTTCTGTATGCCATTGGGGAGATTTTCCTTCACTTCCTGTCCCATAACCAAAATAGAAAGTAAGAGGGAATCCCTCCAAAGTGAGGAAATCCCTAGCTGTCAGCAGAACTAGTGTGCCCATTGGATGATTTCCCCTCTATTCCAGTTCAGGTGATAACCCAAAATTTGAGATTTTCTTTCACTGATAATGGTAAACAGGATATATTGAGGGTGAATCGCCCTCACCAAGACCACATACAGCAATAAAAACCTGACAGGGGTTCCAATCCCTCGCCACTCTATCCAAAATTTTTTCAAAGTTTTGCCTTTAGTTATACTTTAGCAGACTCCTCAGTATTTCCTGAGCTGGATCGTGAGGGCGATTGTAGTCGTATTGGTGCATTGGAAAAACGCAGTACGGTACCGTCTATAATATATATATTTTTTTTATGTGCACTGACATTTGAATTCTCCAGACAATTGTTCAAGTGTTTCATGGTCTACCGCCCTTCTCGGTCCAAGCGGTACTGTACAAAGGTTTAGCAAAATCGTTATTTTGTAAATGTTCATTGCATATTTAGCTAAACCTTTTTGTATCCATAGTGTTTGGACTAAGAAGGGTCTCGAGACCACTGATGGCTTGTTCTGAAAATGTAACCGTTAGCGCAGTTAACAAAAAAAAAAGGGAAACAATTAGGCGGTACGCAACTGTATTGTTACAAGTGCAAACTAAAAAAATGAATAAATAAAATTATGGACGGTACTCAACTGTGTTGATCGTTCAGAAATAATTGATGAATTTGACCCCCTTCTGGAGGGTCTTGCATTCCCATAGACTTATAATAAATAAATCATGCAGTATATCTATTATATTTTTGAAGGTTGAAGATTGTACCTTTTTTATGCCAGCTGCTTTTGAGAATATATTTTTAGTATATTTTATTCTAGCGCTCGTTTACCCATTTTATCCATTCATCCCCATAGACTTGTATGGGAATGCAAAATCTGCTTTGATTTTTGTTTTGTTGGTTTGGTTTGTTTTGTTGGTTGTTTTTTGTGTTTTTGGTTGGGGTGGGGGGGGGGTTTCTTTCCTTTTTTTTTCTTTCCTTTTTTTTTCTTTCCTTTTTTTTTCTTTCCTTTTTTTTTCTTTCCTTTTTTTTCTTTCCTTTTTTTTTCTTTCCTTTTTTCCTTTTTTTTTTCTTTCCTTTTTTCCTTTTTTTTTCTTTCCTTTTTTCCTTTTTTTTTCTTTCCTTTTTTCCTTTTTTTTTTTTCCTTTCCTTTTCCTTTTTTTCTTTCCTTTCCTTTTTTTCTTTCCTTTTCCTTTTTTTCTTTCCTTTTCCTTTTTTTCCTTTCCTTTCCTTTTTTTTCCTTTCCTTTCCTTTTTTTTCCTTTCCTTTCCTTTTTTTTTCTTTTCCTTTCCTTTTTTTTCTTTTCCTTTTTTTTCTTTTATTTTCTTTTCCTTTCCTTTCCTTTTCTTTCCTTTCCTTTCCTTTTCTTTCCTTTCCTTTTTTTCTTTCCTTTTTTTTCCTTTCCTTTTTTTTTTCCTTTCCTTTTCTTTCCTTTCCTTTTTTTTTTCTTTCCTTTTCTTTCCTTTCCTTTTTTTTTTCCTTTTCTTTCCTTTCCTTTTTTTTTTCTTTCCTTTTCTTTCCTTTCCTTTTTTTTTTCCTTTCCTTTTCTTTCCTTTCCTTTTTTTTTTCCTTTCCTTTTCTTTCCTTTCCTTTTTTTTTTCTTTCCTTTTCTTTCCTTTTCTTTCCTTTCCTTTTCTTTCCTTTCCTTTTCTTTCCTTTCCTTTCCTTTTTTTTCTTTCCCATTCTCTGTGCTGGCAGAGTTTAGTAACAGCCACACCCCTCAACACAAGTGTCCACCCCTAGAACTGTCAAGGAAGAGAGGGGGGGTGCCTGATCAGTTCTGTGGTTGGGTTCTGATTACTGCGGGCATTAGGCCTAACTCTGGTGTTTGTAGGACTTCACAATCCTATTTCGATACAACTTCTGAAACTGGAGGTCAGGCTATAAAAATGCAGGGTTGTAGAATGCATATCTATTTCTGTGACCTCAGTTTGGGATTTAATTAGGACATAATAATGGTGTTTAAACTAGAACATTTTCAAATAAGAAATAAAATACTGAAGGGGGGTGGGGCATTAAAAGGAACACCTGCCTTTATATAGAACTTGGAATAGGGAAGGCCCTGAGGGTTGTGTTTTCACTGTGATGGTTGTAGTGGTATTCATTGGTATTCATTCAGTGATAGTTTTACAGAAGTGCAGGCTGTAAAGCCCTGGAATTCAATGTGGTGGGGGGGAGACGCAGCCTGCTGTGTCTCAGGCCTCCATTCATGTCTGGAACACAGCGGGCTGAATGAGGAGTGCCAGTGCCTCTGACCAATTTTCGTATTGGAACTGCCTGCTTGCTTAGGTCCAACCTGAAGCTCAAAGTATGATTTGATCAGCTTCCGATTTTGTGCTCCCTAATGTTGTAGGGCATGCCAGTAACAGCAGCATTTTGCAGGTGTTCAGCCATATATCAAGACAGAGCGGACTTGGTATGATCCTGCCTGTGCCATATCTGAAAGAGTGGATGAGGGCGCTCTTCTGGCGCTTGGATGAGGGCGCTCTTCTGGCGCTTGGATGAGGGCGCTCTTCTGGCGCTTGGATGAGGGCGCTCTTCTGGCGCTTGGATGAGGGCGCTCTTCTGGCGCTTGGATGAGGGCGCTCCTCTGGTGTTAACTGAAGGGACTTCTTTTGCACCTCCTACCCAACACCCCTGAAGGTGGTGACAGAGAATGTGAGGATGTGGAGTGGCATGAGTGCCAAAGTTTCCGGCAGTACCAGATCACCATCACTGTCGGACGTGTAGAGCACAGGACTGAGGATCACAGATCAGGAACCAAGAACAGGTTGAGGCCCTTGCCATGGGTGGAAAAGACCAGGCAGTGGGGTTCCATAGGTCGAATGCCCAAGCAACAGAATACCAGATCGGGAAGCAAAATTAGATTCCAGATAACCAGGCAAATTCCATAACAGCCAGGCAAACTAAGTACGACCCCTGAAGGCAGTAAGCAGAGCCTGGAAGGCATCCCGAGGTTACAGTGAAGAGGTAAAAGTCCAGAGGTAGGTCTGGAGGCAAGCCAGGTGAGATGTGGAAAGGCAGAATCAACCGCTCAGGATGCAGGTAGGCAGAAACCAGATGAAGACCACTCGGCAATTCTTCTTTTTCTTTCTTTCTTCCTTTTTTTTTTTTGGTTTTTTTTCTTTTTCGCTCCAGTTTATATAGGCTACTGAGCACCAATACCAGTCCTAAGCATACAAGCTAATTATTATTACAGGTCAAATTACGCAATGCTTTACATATATATTGTACAGTCAACACAGTCCCTGCCCTCAAGGGGTGTACAATTGAAGGTCCCTAACTCACATTCATACATACACATACTGGGTCCAATTTAGACTGCAGCCAATTAACCTACCAGCATGTCTTGGGAGGAAACGGGAGTACCCAGAGAAAACCCACGCAGTCACAGGGAGAACATGCAAACTCCAGGCAGGTAGTGTCATGGTTGGAATTTAAACCAACCCTGATGCCACTAGGCTGAAGTGCTAACCACTTAGCCACTCTGCTGCCCATGCGACTACTTGCTAATGCCGGGTCGAGGACAGAGTTCTGGGAAGAGGCATGTGGATAAATCCACGCTGGTTTCCTTCTACTGTAGTGAATCTGACCATCTTACACTGCCTCTCCCTGCAGGAACAAGTCAATAAAATGGTGATCTATTGTTTGCTGATAGAAATATTTTTTGGATGTTTGGCAGGATTTTGCATTATCTGGATGTTTCAACATCTCCTTCCCAAGCAACAGGCTGACTTTTATGTGGGATTGCTTAATAAGTGGTAATAACGTTCCCTACCCATCGGAAAAAATGTAATTTTGTTTTTCCAAAGCCGTTCCTCTGCTCGGTGTGAGGAAATCCCTGCCAGGTCTGGTATCAGACAATCCCTGTGTGCGCCCACTGATAGGCCGGGTGGGGTTTTCCATGTTGGATCTGCTCGGGATTTTTAACTCTTTACAGTTGCAGATGCTGTATAACCTCTTCCATCTGCTTAATGGAAACCAAGCTGAGAGCATCCTTAGAGGTCCCCATTGCTGTTTTCTTCAGGGCTGCTGTTAGGTTGGCTGTATGGGGCCCCATGGTTTCTAACAGGGGCCCCCCTGCCCCTTGCAGATACCAGTGAGAGGAAGAGGAAGGAAGCCAAAAGCTCTGCAGGGAAGTCTGGACAGCAGTGGAGAAACTTATTATTATTATACAGGATTTATATATTATTATTATTATTATTATTATACAGGATTTATATATTATTATTATACAGGATTTATATATTATTATTATTATTATACAGGATTTATATATTATTATTATTATTATTATTATACAGGATTTATATATTATTATTATTATTATACAGGATTTATATATTATTATTATTATTATTATTATACAGGATTTATATATTATTATTATTATACAGGATTTATATATTATTATTATTATTATTATTATTATTATTATTATACAGGATTTATATATTATTATTATTATTATTATACAGGATTTATATATTATTATTATTATACAGGATTTATTATTATTATTATTATTATACAGGATTTATATAGCGCCAACAGTTTGCTCAGCACTTTACAATATAATGGGAGACAATACAGCAACAATACAGTTCAATACAAGAGGGAATTGAGGGCCCTGATCCTTGGAGCTTACAATCTAAGAGGAAGGGGCTAGTGGTACAAAAGGTAATAACTGTGGGGGATGGACTGGTTGGAAGAGTAGAAGATTCCATTATTAGCTGAGGGCAGGACAGGCATCCCTGAAGAGAGAGGTTTTCAGAGCTCGCCTAACAGTGAGCTTGGGGTAGAGAGTTCCAGAGGATGGGGGAAGCTCTGGAGAAGTCCTGGAGAACATATGCAGCAAAGGGAGGGTGATGGATGCATCGGAGGGCAATTACTGGAACTGATCCCCTGTACGGCTCTCTGCAGCAGCTGAAAGCTGGCTTCTCTTCTTCCTCCTGGTGGCTTTCAGCTGCTGCAGAGAGAGCCATACAGGGGATCAGTTCCAGTAATTGCCCTCCGATGCACCCATCACCCTCCCTGTGCTGCATAAGTTTCCCCCCTGCTGTGCCAATCACCCTCCCTGTCCACATCTGATTCATCCATCTGCCTGGGCCCCCCTGCTAGCTTGGGCCCCGTACAGGAGGACTGGTGGTACCCCCTTATTCATGGCCCTGGTCTTCTTCTAAAAATGCCTGTTGCTTGGCTGGCATGCTGATGTAACGTCTCCAGTTGACTGGTGACTATCCTACAGCCTCTTTCGTACTCGTGCAGATCCCAATAAGGCTCAGTTCACACTGGCTTTGTAAGCAGGCGTTTTGCAGGCATTTGAGGGGTGTTTTTTAATGCTCCTCGAACGCCTATGCTAATTATATACATGGCAGCACACAGGGCTGTTCACACTGAAGCACTCATGTTGTGGCAAATTTGACGCCTCATGTTGAGTAAGGAGGAGTTGAAGCCTTTCAACGCCTCCCATTTAAAGTATATGGTGACGCCCCTCAAACACCTGGCAGGTGGTTGTGGGGCTTTAATACCATTAACTTCATTATAGGCGTTTGTGGTGCACTTTTAACACTTGGAAAACGCCTATGAAACGCCTCACAAATGCGCACAGGGCATTTCGGTTCCAGCCAGGCGGCGCCAGGCCGGAACCGAGGCGGGGGGGCATTTGGGGAGTGGGCCTCGGTTCCGGCCTGGCGCCGCCTGGCCCCCGCCCCGCATCGGTCCGGCCTGGCGCCGCCTGGCCCCCGCCCCGCATCGGTCCGGCCTGGCGCCGCCTGGCCCCCGCCCCGCATCGGTCCGGCCTGGCGCCGCCTGGCCCCCGCCCCGCATCGGTCCGGCCTGGCGCCGCCTGGCCCCCGCCCCGCATCGGTCCGGCCTGGCGCCGCCTGGCCCCCGCCCCGCATCGGTCCGGCCTGGCACCACCTGGCCCCCGCATCGGTTCGGCCTGGCCCCCCGCCCCGCCTCAGCCCGGCCTGGCGCCATCTGGGCCCCCCGCCTCGGTCCGACCTGGCACCATCTGGGCCCCCCGCCTCGGTCCGACCTGGCACCATCTGGGCCCCCCTGCCTCGGTCCGGCCTGGCGCCGCCTGGGCCCCCCTGCCTCGGTCCGGCCTGGCGCCGCCTGGGCCCCCCTGCCTCGGTCCGGCCTGGCGCCGCCTGGGCCCCCCGCCTTGGTCCGGCCTGGCGCCGCCTGGGCCCCCCTGCCCCGCCTTGGTCCGGCCTGGCGCCGCCTGGGCCCCCCTGCCCCGCCTTGGTCCGGCCTGGCGCCGCCTGGGCCCCCCTGCCCCGCATTGGTCCGGCCTGGCGCCGCCTGGGCCCCCCTGCCCCGCATTGGTCCGGCCTGGCGCCGCCTGGGCCCCCCGCCTTGGTCCGGCCTGGCGCCGCCTGGGCCCCCCGCCTCGGTCCGGCCTGGCGCCGCCTGGGCCCCCCGCCTCGGTCCGGCCTGGCGCCGCCTGGGCCCCCCGCCTCGGTCCGGCCTGGCGCCGCCTGGGCCCCCCGCCTCGGTCCGGCCTGGCGCCGCCTGGGCCCCCCGCCTCGGTCCGGCCTGGCGCCGCCTGGGCCCCCCGCCTCGGTCCGGCCTGGCGCCGCCTGGGCCCCCCGCCTCGGTCCGGCCTTTAGCAAGGAAGCCTCACTTCAGTGCTGATCCAAGATGGCATGCACAGTCCTTTTACAATCGTCCTACAACTACTCTTCTGTAATGGAGATCACAGCACATTACTCAACACTCGGAGCGATGATAGAAATCTTGAATGTGATTATTGGCTAATACGCTGCGAATGTGTCCTACCATCCCCGGAGGACATGTCCTGGTCATACCTCATTCCTATCATACAAGACATAATGGCCTTCGCTCCATGTCTCTGAGGTTCTATTATTGTGTTCTGCCCTGTCAGCAGATTAGCGGAGGAGCGGTTTGTGGTTCTTCATCACAGGGGGTGGGGGGGCCAAATCCAGCGTGTAGTCACTGCGCACATTTTTCCGGTAGATGAGGAAATGTTTGTTTTGTCTCATTACTCACATTTCTGTTTAATAGATGTGGAGCTTGTTTGGTGTTGCAGCCAGTTTTTTTTTTTCCTCCGCGCAATGGAACCCCCCCCCCCCGCACTGCGTTAGTAAAGCTAAACTCTTGGGGAGTGTAGGGCTTGTTTTAATTTAATGCGTTCTGCGGGACGTTTTGTATTGCGAAAAGTTTGTAAACCGAAATGCGGTTTCCTATAGGAATGCATTGCAAACCAATTAATCTGTTCCGGAGGTCAGAAAAAGGTAAAAAAAAAAAAAAAAAGTATTTTATCTGTTCAAAACTCTTTGTAAAATGCACTTTAAAGGCATAAATACTGTACAGGGACGTGATAAAAAAAAACTATTTGTAAATGCATTGAAAGCCAATTCATCCGTTCGTAAAAAACGAGTCAAACGAGGCGTTATTTTCAAAGGATTTTCATTCCTAAAAGGAAAATCATGTTAACCACTTGAGCACCTGAGGATTTACCCCCCTTAATGACCACGCCTTTTTTTGCTGTTTGGCGCTACACTAATTCAAATGATAATTGCGCGGTCATGCAATGCTGTACCCAAACGAAATTTACGTCCTTTTTTTCACACAAATAGAGCTTTCTTTTGGTGGTATTTTATCACCTGTGCGCTTTTTATTTTTTGCGCTATAAACAAAAAAAACACAAAACTTTTGAAAAAAAATATTTTCTACTTTCAGCTATAAAAAATATGTCAAAGTAAGTCATAAATTTAGGCCAAAATGTATTCTGCTCCATGTTTTTGGTAAAAAAAATCCCAATAAGTGTATATTGATTGCTTTGTGTGAAAGTTATAGCGTCTACAAACTATGGTATAGATACTACAATTTATGCCTTTTTTTGCTATACAGCGCTGCACTAATTCAAATGATAATTGCGCGGTCATGCAACGCTGCACCCAAACGAAATTTCCGTCCTTTTTTTCACACAAATAGAGCTTTCTTTTGGTGGTATTTGATCACCTGTGCGCTTTTTATTTTTTGCGCTATAATCAAAAAAAACACAAACATTTTGAAAAAAAACAATATTTTCTACTTTCAGCTATAAAAAATATATCGTAAACTCAAAGTTAGTCATAAATTTAAGCCAAAATGTATTCTGCTCCATGTTTTTGGTAAAAAAAATCCCGTGCATTAGCGGGCAAACTGGCGCTATCTAGGAGGGGCGCTAACACTATCAGAAGTCGCCAGCGACACTAATACAGTGATCAGTAAAAATTGGTTCACTGATCAGTGACACTGGTGACAGGGCAGTGAAGGGGTTAACTGGGGGGGGCGATCAAGGGGTTAAACGGGACTACTGGTGTATTAGCGGGCAATCTGGCGCTATCTGGGAGGGGCGCTAACTCTATCGGAAGTCGCCAGCGACACTGATACAGTGATCAGTAAAAATCGTTTCACTGATTAGTGACACTGGTGACAGGGCAGTGAAGGGGTTAACTGGGGGGGGGGCGATCAGGGGGTTAAATGTGTCCTAGGTGTGTTCTAACTGTAAATGTGTAGTGTTTTACTCACGTTTACTGTGTCTTCTTCTCTGTCTGGAACGGAATGTGTCCAGGCAGAGAAGAATGACATCATATCCTGTCCTGTGTAAATGTCAACACAGGACAGGATAGGACAGGGACCGATCATCTGATTTCAGCCAGAAATCACTGGCTGAAATCTAATGATTGATCTCTCCGGGATCGAATCTTGTCACCCGCGGGTGGGCGGGAGCGCGCGTGCGTGCCCCCTACCCGCGAAAGTGTCGGGAGCGCGGAGCCCGTTTTAAAACGTGCTTTTGCGCTCCACTGCCGCCCTGCACACGTATATATACAGTGGCAGGGCGGCAAGTGGTTAACTGAGGCGTTCGTAAACCGAGGTACACCTGTAATATAGCATGGTGACGTCTTCAGCCTCCTCCTGTTGCATATCTGTAGTCTCTGATGGCAAAAAATAGGCCCGGGCATCTTGGATTGAGCAGCCCCGAGCCCGAAGGCCCTTTCCTTTGGACCCCGGTGGCGGGAAACATCAGGCGCAGTTGCAAATGCGACCTTTACGACCCTGGTAGTTCCGCCACTGGTGTCAGTAAGTAGTTTTTATTTTTTACTATTTTTTTTTTTTTTTTTTATATTAGGAGCCCTGTTTTGGGGGGGGGGGGGGCTTTGGTGAGATATATCAGTGGTCTATACAGACCTCTGGCATCTCATCTTTGAGACAAAGAAAGGAGATGGAGGGCTATCTCTTCAATCTCCATCTCTGCAGCCTCGGCAGCACAGAATGAATGGACGGGTACAGAGTTTTCCATTCATTCACCAACTGAAGTATAGTAAACACAGTTTACAGAGAAGGAAGGGGCCGGTAAATGACATTCCCACCGGCCCCTTCCCCACTTTCCATCCTGATCCCCCAGCAGTGCAGTGAGGGAGGAGAGGGTGCCAGGAGAGAGCACATGGGGGCCTGGAGAGGACAGGGGCCCAGGGGCAGCAAAGAGATGGATAGGAGAGGCAACAAATAGAGGAACCGATCTGTCCATTTTCTCTCCTTCAGCCGCCAAATGCCTGCAGAAGGGAGAGGAGGAGAAGCAGGCATTTAGCTGTGACGGGAGGGAAATGGACGGAACGGTTCCTCTATATGTCGTCGCTGTCGTCCCTCCAATCCAGGTGGCCCCGGCCCACTAGGCAAATGCCCAGTGTGCCCTATGGCCAGTCTGGGCCTGTGGGTCACGATTGAGGCCCACTATATTGAGAAAGTTGACAATCACTGCTGTAGATCTAACGCCACCCACCTTATAAATGGGCACACATGTAAGATACTCCACCATTAGGAGGAGCAACCCTTAAAGGGGACCTCTACTTGCCTACACACAGGAATTTATTACATTCCGGCACAGAGGTATGCCCAGAATGTACACTGGGTTGTGGATGTACAGTTCCATAAACATGCAAAGAGGGTCAGGAACTCTTGAGCATGCTCAACTTGGTGAACAATCAAAGAAATTTTTTGAACAGGCAGGTAAGTTTTTGTGTTTTTTGATTTTTTTTTGTTTTTTGTGAAGACTGTACACGTATCATGCATGTGCCATGTGCGCTTTTGAGATACTGTATATAATGCGTGTGTGTATAGTCTATATGTCTTTACCTCTCGTGTGTCTATGAAGTCTATATTGGTGGCTCTGATCTGTGTATACAGACCTCCTGTACATCTCACTCGTCTGACACGTCACCCCCTGCCGGTACCCCCCCCCAATGTGTTGGCTCTGGCCCTATAGGGTGTGATGGGCGCATTATGTTGATCACAGATGTAGATGGTTGGGTTGTGCCAATGGCGGAGTCCTTACAATACAGATAATGCATACCCAGCCCTCTGTGCTGCTTTCACAGGGGGCTTCCAGAAAACAGGAACATTTGTGCCAGTGTTGTGTGCCAGTCCTGCCAATCTGTCTCCGTAGGAGCAGAGACGGGCCACATCACCCGGGATTACAAGTCTGATCACAGCCCATCGCCCCTCTAGACCTGGCCAGGAACCGTCTCTGTAATTAGCAGGAAATGCCACTTTGCATACCAGGGGGCTGATAATGATCTTCTGTGGGCATGAAAGTGGGCACATCATGTCAGAGAAGAATGGAGGCAAGGGACTCGTCATATTCAGCTCTTGCATATAACCAGTCTTTTCCTTTTTTGATATGAAGAGGGAAAAAATGTTCTCACACTTCACTCTGTTTACTTAATGTGCAGCAGCCCATACGCACCACCGTTGTCACTTCTTTGCTGGCATGTATACCGTATGGAGAGGGAGACTTCGAGGGGTGACAACTCTGGTTGGGATTTCAGTGCAGCGATGGCACTGTTGTCAGTTCTCTCTCCCTCGTTCTCTCTCCCTCGTTCTCTCTCCCTCGTTCTCTCTCCCTCGTTCTCTCTCCCTCGTTCTCTCTCCCTCGTTCTCTCTCCCTCGTTCTCTCTCCCTCGTTCTCTCTCCCCCCTCTCCCCCTCATTCCCCCCTCTCTCTCTCTTGTTCCCCCCCCCCTCTCTCTCTCGTTCCCCCCCCTCTCTCTCTCTCGTTCCCCCCCTCTCTCTCTCGTTCCCCCCTCTCTCTCTCTCGTTCCCCCCTCTCTCTCTCTCTCGCCCCCCCTCTCTCTCTCTCGTCCCCCCCTCTCTCTCTCTCGTCCCCCCCTCTCTCTCTCTCTCTCTCTCGTACCCCCCCCTCTCTCTCTCTCTCTCGTACCCCCCTCTCTCTCTCTCTCGTACCCCCCCCCCCTCTCTCTCTCTCTCGTACCCCCCTCTCTCTCTCTCTCTCTCGTACCCCCCCCTCTCTCTCTCTCTCTCGTACCCCCCCCTCTCTCTCTCTCTCTCGTACCCCCCCTCTCTCTCTCTCTCTCTCGTACCCCCCCTCTCTCTCTCTCTCTCGTACCCCCCCTCTCTCTCTCTCTCTCGTACCCCCCCTCTCTCTCTCTCTCTCGTACCCCCCCTCTCTCTCTCTCTCTCGTACCCCCCCTCTCTCTCTCTCTCTCGTACCCCCCCTCTCTCTCTCTCTCTCGTACCCCCCCCCCTCTCTCTCTCTCGTACCCCCCCCCTCTCTCTCTCTCTCGTACCCCCCCCTCTCTCTCTCTCTCTCGTACCCCCTCTCTCTCTCTCTCTCGTACCCCCCTCTCTCTCTCTCTCTCTCGTACCCCCTCTCTCTCTCTCTCGTACCCCCTCTCTCTCTCTCTCTCTCTCGTACCCCCCCTCTCTCTCTCTCGTTCCCCCCTCTCTCTCTCTCTCTCGTACCCCCCCTCTCTCTCTCTCTCTCTCGTTCCCCCCTCTCTCTCGTTCCCCCCCTCTCTCTCGTTCCCCCCCTCTCTCTCGTTCCCCCCCCTCTCTCTCGTTCCCCCCCTCTCTCTCGTTCCCCCCCTCTCTCTCGTTCCCCCCCTCTCTCTCGTTCCCCCCCCTCTCTCTCGTTTCCCCCCCCTCTCTCTCTCTCTCTCTCGTTCCCCCCCTCTCTCTCGTTCCCCCCCTCTCTCTCGTTCCCCCCCTCTCTCTCGTTCCCCCCCCTCTCTCTCGTTCCCCCCCCTCTCTCTCGTTCCCCCCCTCTCTCTCGTTCCCCCCCTCTCTCTCGTTCCCCCCCTCTCTCTCGTTCTCGTTCCCCCCCTCTCTCTCGTTCTCGTTCCCCCCCTCTCTCTCGTTCCCCCCCTCTCTCTCGTTCTCGTTCCCCCTCTCCTCTCTCCCCCCCTCTCCTCTCGCCCCCCCCCTCTCCTCTCGCCCCCCCCTCTCCTCTCGCCCCCCCCCTCTCCTCTCCCTTCCCCCCCTCTCTCTCTCCTCTCCCCCCCCCTCTCTCTCTCCTCTCCCCCCCCCTCTCTCTCTCCTCTCCCCCCCCTCTCTCTCTCCTCTCCCCCCCCCTCTCTCTCTCCTCTCTCCCCCCTCTCTCTCTCCTCTCCCCCCCCTCTCTCCTCTCTCCCCCCTCTCTCTCTCCTCTCCCCCTCCTCTCTCTCTCTCTCTCCCCCCCTCCTCTCTCTCCCCCCTCCCCCCCTCTCTCTCTCTTTCATTTTTTTTTATGAATATAATTTTAATTTTGTAGTAATAGATGTACAGGGGGCAGCCATATCTCCACAATTCAGACTGAATACAAGTCTGTGTCAGCTGACTCATTGAAAAACCATGCACTCCCTGTGTGGCTGAGAGTAATAGTGTGTTTCTTTATAGTGGCTAATCTAGTCATGTCTATTTACAGTAGCATAGTATATAAAGTATAGTAGGTATAAATATTTGGGTCATAAATAGACTGCAATAATGCAAATGTGTATATTAAACATACAGTATGTATGAAAAAAGGACTTTACATGTGCTCCCAGGTCAACTTGCGTAACACAAATCCAGTTAAGCAGTGCCCTGAAAATGTTACACATTTTTTTTGTCTAAATTTGGTCCTGAAAAGTATCCGCCGCCTCACCCCAAGCTGGCCAAGGCCAAACTCTTCTTTTTAAAGATCAGGTACACACACCTGAAAAGGGAGAAACTCCACCATCTTGTTACTCAGATTCTCCCAGCCTGAGGTCCACTTCCCATGTACTATTCACATGTACATCACAAGCTTAATAATGGCGGCAATGCCAAGCTGCGGGTTCTAAAGCGAGCAAAATCCTCTCTTGTATTAGGAGAGGTATAGACTCCAGAGAGAGAGATATCATTTCCCCCGGGTACAAATCATTAGTAAGACCTCATCTGGAATATGCAGTTCAGTTTTGGGCACCAATTCACAAAAAGAACATTGGGGAACTGGAGAAAGTACAGAGAAGGGCAACTAAATTGATAAGAGGCATGGAGGAGATCAGCTATGAGGAAAGATTAGAGGAACTGAATTTATTCTCCTTTGAGAAGAGGAGATTAAGGGGGATATGATCTCCATGTATAATACATAAGGGGGGATATGATCACCATGTATAATACATAAGGGGGGATATGATCTCCATGTATAATACATAAGGGGGATATGATCACCATGTATAATACATAAGGGGGATATGATCTCCATGTATAATACATAAGGGGGGATATGATCTCCATGCATATTACATAAGGGGGGATATGATCACATTGGATAATACATAAGGGGGGATATGATCTCCATGTATAATACATAAGGGGGGATATGATCTCCATATATAATACATAAGAGGGGATATGATCTCCATGTATAATACATAAGGGGGATATGATCACCATGTATAATACATAAGGGGGATATGATCTCCATGTATAATACATAAGGGGGGATATGATCACCATGTATAATACATATGGGGGGGATATGATCTCCATGTATAATACATAAGGGGGGATAAGATCTCCATGTATAATACATAAGGGGAGATATGATCTCCATGTATAATACATAAGGGGGGATATGATCACCATGTATAATACATAAGGGGGGATATGATCACCATGTATAATACATAAGGGGGGATATGATCACCATGTATAATACATAAGGGGGGATATGATCACCGTGTATAATACATAAGGGGGGATATGATCTCCGTGTATAATACATAAGGGGGGATATGATCTCCGTGTATAATACATAAGGGGGGGATATGATCTCCGTGTATAATACATAAGGGGGGGATATGATCTCCGTGTATAATACATAAGGGGGGATATGATCTCCGTGTATAATACATAAGGGGGGATAGGATCTACGTGTATAATACATAAGGGGGGGATATGATCTCCGTGTATAATACATAAGGGGGGGATATGATCTCCATGTATAATACATAAGGGGGGGATATGATCTCCATGTATAATACATAAGGGGGGATATGATCACCATGTATAATACATAAGGGGGGATAGGATCTCCATGGATAATACATAAGGGGGGATAGGATCTCCATGTATAATACATAAGGGGGGATATGATCACCATGGATAATACATAAGGGGGGGATATGATCTCCATGTATAATACATAAGGGGGGGGGGATATGATCTCCATGTATAATACATAAGGGGGGGGATATGATCTCCATGTATAATACATAAGGGGGGATATGATCTCCATGTATAATACATAAGGGGGATATGAGCTCCATGTATAATACATAAGGGGGGATAGGATCTCCATGGATAATACATAAGGGGGGATAGGATCACCATGGATAATACATAAGGGGGGATAGGATCACCATGGATAATACATAAGGGGGGATAGGATCTCCATGTATAATACATAAGGGGGGATAACATCTCCATGTATAATACATAAGGGGGATATGATCAGTGGTTCAAATGGTGAACTAGGGGGTGGAGTTATTCACCCTGAGGTCATCACAAAGGACAAGGGGGCACTCTTTACATTTGGAAGAAAAGAGATTTAAATCTCCAAATACAGAAAGGTTTCTTCACAGTAAGAGCTGTGAGAATGTGGAATAGACTCCCTCAAGAATTGGTTCTGGCCAGCTCAGTGGATTGCTTTAAAAAAGTCCTGGATTCTTTCTTGGATACAGAGAATATAACTGGATACTAAAATTTATATATTCTTCCTCTGGATCAACTGTGGGTGTAGGATTACAATTTTTTTTTTTTTTTGTTAATGGTTGAACTGGATAGACTTTTGTCGTGGTGTTTTTTTTTTGTTTTTGGTTTTTTTTTTTTTTTTCAGCCAGACTAACTATGTAACTATTCACATTCTCCTGACCTGAGGCCCACTACCGATGTAGTATTCACATTCTCCCGGCCTGAGGTCCAACTTCATACAGCTACTTTATCAACTTCACTCTTCAGAGCAGCAATACAGTGCCATAAACTTGAACTCAGAAAGTAGAGCTATTTTCCCATGGTCTCCACTCTCTGTACCCTTACTATGGGTCCCCACCTTGAGGTCTCTTTTTGGGCCTAGGCCTGGAAGGCCTTCTCTTCCGGGTACAAACCTACATGGTGTTAGTCAGGACTAACATGCTCCCCCTGCTAGTACTCCATCCAAGCAGGACTTGGGGTAACAGACTTCACCCACAACTACACCCAGGGGAGGGGTCTCTGTAAAAGGGGTATTAACCCCTGCTTACACTCTTCAGCATCTTAAAACTCCTAGCAGTATATTGACTGTTTTGAATCTAAGACATTACTACCCCTAACTGCTAGTTTTACAAGATTTTAAATGAGATTGGGTAATGTTTTTACAGTGCTTCTCACTGTTTTCCTTGCTGGAGAGGAAGCTGTACCTGAGGACCAGCAATGTAGGGATCGCCCTGCTTCTGCTTCAATCATTCTGTGAATCTGTGCTTCCTCTACCACCTCTTGTGCTTCTTGAATATTTTTACTAGTCATCAAATCACTCATCAGCAGGACGGCAGCTCTGGCATGAGGAAGCAGAGCATTGCCTTGACCAAGAAGGCCACCACTACACGGACTGTGAATCACAAACCATAATAAATCAATAAGGGGGTCAAAAACGGGAAGTAATATTGGTAACTAATCTTTTGTCCTCTGCTTTTTGGGGGGGCACAGCTGGAATTTACATACTGTTTTTTTGTGTGCTGAGAAATCTGTGTTTTTGTGTACCAGTATTCTAATCTTGGACTGCTTGATCTGATCTTTTGGCTATCCTGCTTCTGGTTCCTTATTGGCTCAATGTTAGGATCTTCCTATGATTTGTGCTATCTGATGCTCGACTGGTCTTAATGAGCTTTTTCTGATGTTCAACCTTGGCTATTCTTTATGATCTGAGCTCTTTCTAATGCTGGACCTTGGCTGGTGTCGATCTTATGATCTGAGTTGGTTTTCATAATCTGAGCTCTTTCACATGACTGACCTAGGCTGGTCTCATCCCACATCTCACCCATCTTTTGATGTGGTTTTAGCCATACTTAATTGGTACAAATGTTGTATTGAAAGTTGAAGCTGCTTGTTTCTTGTTTTTTTTGTTTTTTTCCCCCCATGATATCAATCTGACCAGGTGACTCCTGTCTGCTACACTTTTTCTAAATCTGCTTCCTGCTTGAACTGTGGTCTCCAGTGTGGGTAAACCTAGGGTTTCTACACAGTACCAGCTAAATTATTAGGCGTTGCTCTCTTTAGCAAGAACTTGGTACTACTTAAACCTGGTGCCCAGGTAATCCCATGCCATCACTGGAGGCTCATGACAGTTGTCCCTTGAGAGTTGTACTGGCTTCTTCAAGGATCTAATCCATAAAAATATTTTTCTGCTAGTTGGTATTTTTCAGATTTTAGGTGTATACAGAGTTACACTGTATGACCAAAGGTTTTTGGACAGGCGACCATCACACCTTTATGAACTATTTGGGCTTCTTTTTCCAAAGCCGTGGGTGTTAATGTGGAGTTGCCCCCAGACCTCCATTCTTCTTCTCAAACTGTTTTCCACAAAATATTGTGTCTGTGTGAATTTGTGCTTGTTTAGATGAGGGGGGGACTTATGAGGACTGGTGTTGATCTTGGATGAGAAGACCCGGCTTGCAATCGATCCTAAAGGTGTTTAGTAGGTTTGAGGTGAGGGCTCTGTGAAAGCCAGTCTACACTCACCGGCCACTTTTTATTAGGTACATCTTGCTAGTGCCATGAAAATATCCACCACGCCATTACATCTCCATCGTGAGCCTGAACCGTTGATACAAGGCAGGACGGATCCATGCTTTCATGTTGCTTACGCCAAATTCTGACCCTACCATCTGACTGTTGCAACAACCAGTCTGCCCATTCTCCTTTGGAGGACGGAATGGGGTGAATGTCTTTTATGTATTCAGTAATGCATGGAGCAATAGGCCACAGCTATATAAATACAAGAAATAATTCACAGTACATTGCCAGAAACTCTATAAATATAAGAAATTCTTTCTCTCTCTCTCTCCACCACCAGCCTGAACCATTGATGCAAAGCATTGTTTATGCCAATTTCTGACCCTACCATCTGAAATCGAATGCCCATTCTCCTCTGCCATTAACAAGGCATTATTTCGAAACAACTGCCGCTCACTAGATATTTTATCTTTTTTGGGCCATTCTTTGTAAACCCTTGGATGGTTGTGCGTGAAAATCCCAGTAGATCAGCAGTTTTGAAATACTCAGACCAGTCGCCTGGCACCAACAACCATGCCACGTTCAAAGTCACTTAAATCCCCTTTCTTCCCCATTCTGATGCTCAGTTTGATCTTCTGCAAGTTGTCTTCACCATGTCTACGTGCCTAAATTCATTGAGTTGCTGCCATGTGATTGGTTGATTATCAATTTGTGTTACCAAACAACTGAACAGGTGTGCCTAATAAAGTGGGCTTATGAGGACTGGTGTTTCACTACAACAAACCCCTCAAACCATATCTTTATGGAGCTGGCTATGTGCACAGGGACACAGTCATGCTGGAGCAGAAAAGCGCCTTCGCCAAATTGTTACCACAAGGTTGGAAGCGAACAATTGTCGAAAATGTCTTTGTTTGCTGTAGTATTAACAGTAACCTTTGCTGAAAGTTTGTAAATCTCATAACTTGTAGAGTTGTCCACATACTTTGGCTATAAGTAGGTTTGAGGGTCAGGTGTCCACAAATGTTTATTGGCTAAAGTGAGCCAGAAGTGTATTTAAAAGCTGAGTAGACATCAGAAGGGCAAGGCACATATGCAGTACCCTTTTTTATTTTTTTTATTTTTTTTTTTTCCTCTTCCAGAGTTCCTTAACCCAAGATCTTTATAATGCCGTGTCCATGTTATTTTACCATGTCCCCTTTCCATTACCCATGGTAGTATGCATCAATGACCAAGATTCTGTCTAGTGGGAGCAAAGGACACATGCTGGTTATCTTCAGGGTTCAGCTCTTGCTGCAATGCAGGTACACTTTTTTTTTTTTTTTTCTATCTTTTCTTTCTTGTATGCCTTTTTGTAAACATTTCTTGTCTTTTCAAAGAAAGCCCCAAGTCTGTCCATCTTCTCCACCTACCATGAGCATGTTCCTGTTGGGTATAATTCCTCACACTTCTGAAAGGCTGTATAGATTTGGTTTTAAGGTTGTTGGCAAAGGCTCAACCAGCTATGAGGACCAATTTAAAGTCTTCATTTTATTTTCATTGGATAGGTGCGCATATTTTTTTAGCATTTTATAATTTTTTTTTCCTTCAGTGTTCCCTCCCATTAATCTAGAACGGGGCGCCATTGTTTAAGCCAAGGGGTGATGAAGCTTTGCTTCTATTTTTTTTTTTTTTTTTTAAATGATCTAGAAATTTGCCAAGGTTGCCGTCTTGCCATGAAAGACCTCCATCTGGATGGGGGAAGGGGAGAGCATTGGAAGTGCCCAGAGAACAGAAGACAGTTGAGTCTTGGTAGGTGTGAAGTTGGCATCGCCCCTTTCTGTAGAAGAGCCTTGAAGTATGTGGAGACGCCCAGTGATAATTGGCTGTACAGATGCTGTGGCCATTGTTCGAGACTTCAAAGGGAAGAACACTAGTGCTGGGACACCCAGCTGACTGACTCGGTCTCCTGCTGCAATATGCGTAGAAGTCGTTATCAAATACATATGTCCCCTTTTGTTGTCCTGGAGGTTGTAACGTAATGGCCTATTTCAAGATATGCCAGGAACCTTCCAGCAGTCCTCTAGCTGATGGCATCATTTATTGGAGGTGTATTGTTTGTGTAATTTATGATGGTTGTTTATTAATAGTACTTAATAAATAAATAAATATATATATATATATGTTTTTTTTTTCTAACTGTTAAATCTATCCTCCATGGATTTCCTAGAAAAATCTAATATGGTCTCGGAGGGACTGTTGATGATTTGCAATTGTTCCTAAACTGATCTTGCAGAATTATAAACTTTTCAGGGCCAGTTCATACCACATGCAGTCTAGTGCATTTTTTTCCCCAAAAACTCATGGTTAATAGGTTCTATAGTAAAAATCCCACTTTTTGCTGCCATTACAAACTATCTCTCTTCTGTGCCCCTCTCTGATTTAGTTTCACCATGGCTAAGTTCTGTTCTCTCTCATGCAGTATTTTTTTGTTTTTTTTTCTTTTTCTTTTTTTGTTACGTTTGATTTATTTTAATTTTTTTCATCCTTGTAATGAAGAACATTGTGTTCTACAGCCTTCACAAACTTGTTTTCTGTTTTTTAAATTATCCTAAAAATGAATTGAGTCGTCCTTCACCTGGCTGAGTTCTTGGCTATGCTGTTTTCTGTATGCAGCTGTATCGCTCCAGTCCTGGAGGGCCGGCATTCTCGTGGTTTTAATGAAGTGAAAATCTTGGTCCCCCTCTGTGACATTTCAGCACTGGGTTGATGAAGTGAGTGCACTGGTCATGTCATTGAAGGCCTAAAACCAGTTTATATCCAGGAACAAATTAAACTGCGTTAAAGTGTGAGATTAAGAACTGACCTCCAACTTTCCCTTCAGTCTTGCACAGTTGGTTCCGGCTCCTATCCCGGACTGAAATTGCTTACTCTGATTTCACTGCACACTGTGAGCTTCTTGCAATTTGCATTTGAAGCTTCAGCAAGCAATATAAAGCCTGCCTTATTTCCTGGCTGGAGGACATCCATCATTATCTAGGCAAGTGGTTGTCAAGGAAAGGCCCATCATTGTATTCTACACAGGTACAAAGCACTTCTCCCCTCCCCCTTTCCCTTTTATTTGTGTGTATGTCTTTTTGCACAGCACATTTGCACTTTACACACCCCAATTAGTATGATGTAGGTCCTTTTTGATTTGCACTTGGTCTTTGGGAGGGTACTTTGCCTTTTGGTCAGGTTCTCCCCCACCCATGAGGTCTTCCTTTGGGGGAGTGCCTTTCAGTACTTTGGTAATCCTTCCTTCGGCAGTTCTCCCTGGTGTCTACTGGGTGGACCACAAGTAACAGCAGCCCCTACCCCTTTAATTTGTGTATGTCTTTATTGCACAGCATGTTTGCACTTTCCTCATCCTGACTAGTATAATGTAGGTCCTTGGATTTGCACTGAAAGTCTTGGAGGACATATGACCTTTTGGTCAGGTTCTCCCCCAGCCATGGGGTCTTCTATTGGGGGAGCCCCACATAGTACTTGCGTTGGCAGGCCTCTTGGAAAAAAAGGCATCTGCCTTGTTTCAATATGTACTGGAGAGCTCATGGTCCACCCAGGAGCCTTGCACCCTGGAGGATCAGGGCCAGAGTCCTTTCTCTTTGGAAGAGGACCATGTGTGCACCTTTTTTACCTGATGTTGAAGTTTGTGTGTGCATTGTGCAGCGGAGCTTAAGAGAGGGGAAAAGAAAAAAAGGTGGTCAAGGTTAAAGTTTTATATAGGGTCTGAAGTGTGGCCCCTGACACCCTCAAGGTCACACAGTAGCAGTGCATTCCGCTCCTCAATGCCCAAAGTTTGGTCCTGCTGCATTTTGTTTGCAATGTATTACAATGCACTCTGAAGAAGTTGGAGTGCAATAACCCCAGAATTGGTGTCAGTTTAAAAAAAAAAAAAAAAGTCCCTCCACCACTGGTGTCAGTGGATTCAATTTCAATGTACTTGTGGTTTAAGCTGTGTTTGTTTGAGCAGCATTAATATTCTTCTGCTGGATTTACAGCTGTGACCTTTCCAAAGCTGGAAAATGACAGTTTATTGGTGTGCATATTTCGGGGCTCATTCACACAGGAGAGGAGGGCAGTACACCCTAAAAAATGAGCACATTCTTATTAATTTATTATTATTATTCCTGGAAGTGACAGGTGTTTGCATATAGTCCCCTGTGCAAATCAATGACAGGCTGTGGCTGTGTTCCGGTAACCGCATATCGGATGGTTTACACATAGACAGATGGGTGAACGGTCCTGGATTCAAACTGTCTTCAACCCCCAGTGTTAATTCCCTGATGATGACTGACTGATGTGACCTGCTTCCATGGATGTTGTGCCAGGCTGCTTGGATCATTTGGTTCCAGGGGCGGACTGACTACTCATGGGGCCCCCGGGCAATAGGGGATCATGGGGCCCCTGTGTCCTAGCCCACACTCAAAAAAGCCAATAAAAAAGGTACCAGGGGCATTTCATGGGGCCCCCTACTGACCCCCGGCCCTCGGGCAGTGCCCGAGTGCTCGAATGATCAGTCCGCCCCTGTTTGGTTCCCAACCAAGAACATGGAAAGGGTGCATTTTGTGGAACCTCCAAACTGTGCACCAGGGGTCCTTCCGTGGAACCTCCAAACTGTGCACCAGGGGTCCTTCCGTGGAACCTCCAAACTGTGCACCAGGGGGCCTTCCATGGGATCACCAAAGTGAGCAGCAAGGTGCATGTACAGTTTGCATGACCTGCAGGCAGGCTATGACCGCACAGTGGTGGGATTCTTGACAACTACTTTTTCTATGAGGTGCCATCTTGAGGGTGGATGGTCACCTCTGATGTGGCTCTTTCTGCCTTTCTACAAGAATTTAAAAATTCTACATGGCAAGGTTTTTTTTATTTTTTCAATTTTAAGTGTCTGTATATTGTGATTCACACATTGAAGACTTTTTAGTGGTTTTCTTTTGCCTTGTGTACATTGTTTGTTCGCATCCTAGACACAATCTTGCAGATTTAGGTTCTAAGCTTTCCTGTTGTGGTTGCATTGTAATGGTAACGGTATTGACCCATAACCCCCTTCCCCTCCGGTCACTCCTGCCCATGCTTGTTATGAGGATGGATTCCTTCTTTACCTCCTAGGTGTTTTAGACTTGGTTCACATGTAGCCAACTTTCTGAGTATATAAAGGCCACATTGGAAATGTGCTAAATAACTTCGAGTAAAAACATTTTCGCTCAGCTTGTTTAAGGTTCATGATGTGGTTTTGGGTTAAAAATGAAATCTACGCTGCTCTAATAGACACAAAATAATACAATGTTGTATTCATTACATCTCAAATCGGGGCACCCCAAAAAAAATAGCTTGTAGTGGGGCCCCCAAACAGCAAGGGTCAAATGCTCATTCAGTCCAAGGGTGCAGGAAAAAGGAGCAATACTTACCTTCTCCTTACGCCTTACTGCAGTAGGCTCCCTCTATGCAACTGATCCTGCAAAGCCGCCTCTCTAAGGTGCTCCCAGCCACAGTTGTATGCTTGCCTCTTCCATGTGTTGCCAGGTGCTTCGGTAAGAATGGAGAGTGAGAAAAACACTGGCTGCAGCTGCTCTGTAGCTGCAGCACTGAACTGGTTATTATAAGCCAGAGGAGGGAGCTGCTGAGCAGGAGGCATTTTAATAGGTGGAGTCAGGCAGCACTGCACTGTGGGAACTGTAGTCCAAAGGAGAGAGACTACTGTAGTCGAGCTTTTGAACTGCATTTCCCAGAGAGATTGCCAGGAGGAGGGGAAAGAGCTGCATTTTCTCAGGCTGTACAGGGCACCACTTGCTGTGAGGGAGACCAGGGAGTGCACATTTCTGTCCAGTGTGCACCACCACTGCTGCATGTCTGCAGGATCTGGAGTACTTAGTTCAGGGGTGCGGACAGTCATCTGGGCGCAGAGAAGATAGCGGACTAATCGCTGTGTATGACTGGGTGGTGCGCTGCAATATCGCTAGGACTGGTGAGCTGCTACTGTGGGAATTTAGCCTCGGATTCCTCTCGCTTGGGCTAACCCCTCGGATTCCTCTCGCTTGGGCTAACCCCTCGGATTCCTCTCGCTTGGGCTAACCTTTCGGATTCCTCTCGCTTGGGCTAACCCCTCGGATTCCTCTCGCTTGGGCTAACCCCTCGGATTCCTCTCGCTTGGGCTAACCCCTCGGATTCCTCTCGCTTGGGCTAACCCCTCGGATTCCTCTCGCTTGGGCTAACCCCTCGGATTCAAGGGGTTAGCCCAAGGGAGAGGAATCCAAGGGGTTAGCCCAAGGGAGAGGAATCCAAGGAGCTGCCCAAGGGAGAAGAGGAGAGTGTATGAGCTGGAAGTAGAAGTTCCTCTACCCCCTAGATGTAAAAATTTATTTAACCCTCACAGTAGGGGAGGTCTTTACTGCAAAGGGGCATTTTTGTACCCAGAGTTGAGATTAAATACGCTGCTTGTATTTAAATAAATTCATGTAATAATGTAAGCACCAGTATTTGACTTGATAAAGTATCAGCCTCTGTACAGCAGAGCACAGACTAAAAGAAAGAAATGTCAGGTGTGTGCTGATGAGGAACATGCTGATAGGAGGAGAGAGCAGTGACAAAGAAATAACTCATCTGTCTGCTCTTAGCAGCCCAATCATAGTCTGGGGAAGGGACAAGACCAGTAAGCGTATTTTAACTACAGCAGAGAACAATCTGGTCTGCCCTGCTAGACGAGGCTGATTTGTGTTACAGAGCTGTGTAATTCTCAGACCTGGATGGGCATAACTACCAAATCTGTTGGCAGAGAAACAGCTGGTGTATATGTATATCACCTGGATAATAGCAGTTTGCTCGGTGCTCAGCGTTTACATTTATTTTTCCGGCATCGTAAGTGAAAGTTGAGGGCCTATTTCTGAACTCTATCAGCAGTATCTGTCGCCTTTTGTAGGGGTTTCCTGTGCTTTGTCACAAATGTTTGTTAGAGGATAGCGGGAAGCGGGCATGGCCTGACCACAGGGAGCCAGCTGGGCCCGTGTGATAACCCTGAGTAATAGAGGTCTCCTAGAACCACCATTATCGCTGGTCTGGTGTGAGCACTATTTTAAGAAGTGATAACATACGTGATATTTGTGCTTGCATTTTTTTAACTCCTATCTATTGTTATGCCTGTTAGCATGTTCCCATACAATACAGCAGGCCAGAACACACTGCACTCAAAAATGCAAAAAAAAAATTGGCGCCCATCAATGCGGTTCCTTGGTTTTGAATTGAAGGAATATTACATGAGGCAAATCTCTTGTATATGCGTTGCTGCCCAACACAGCCAACGGGACCGATGTGAATGGACCTGAAGGGCCTAATCGCACTAAAGCCATCCATTGCTTCTGGACCAGACTAGACCACATGTCTTCATCTGAGGACACCTTGCAAAGGGTGGTGGCAAAGCCTGAATAGACTACAGATTGGTGACAACCCTTGGCGTGTTTTGTTTCCTTGTGTCTCATTGGGTAGATTTCCTCTCCACTTCTGTCTTGTAGACCCAACAAGAAGGTGTAAGGTGAGCTTTTCAAAATAAGGAAGAGCACTAGACGTCTCCAGAAGACGTGTCCCCACTGGATAATGGCCTGTTCTGGTTACAACTCAGGATTTGGGATTTTCGTTCCTTTTGATAGCTGTCAACGGGACCAATGGAGCAAGGTGTAGAGAGACCCGAGGCATGGACTCCTCTCCACTTTATTTAAAACGAAAACAACAAAATGTTTTGGCTTTAGAGCCACATTAATAGGTGGATATTGGTCTCCTCTACTCCCTCTTCTTTCCCCCTGGGACTCCTCTTTCCTCTCCCTGTCCTTCCTTGTTCACCCCCAGGGCTCCTCTGTCCTCTCCTCCCTCTTCTTTCACCCCCAGGGCTCCCTCTGTGCTCTTTTCACCATTTGGTGCTCCTCTTTCCGCTCCTTCCTGTTATTATTATTATTATTATTATAATAATACAGGATTTCTCTTCTTTCTCCCCGGGGCTCCTGTTGTCTCTCCTCCTTCCTCTTCTTTCGGCCTGGGGCTCCTGTCTCTTCTACTTTTCTCTTCTCTTCTTTCACCCTGGGGCTCCTGTCTCCTCTCCTCTCCTTCCTCTTCTTTCACCTTTTTAGGGCTCCTGTCTCCTCTCCTTCCTCTTCTTTCACCTTTTTAGGGCTTCTGTCTCCTCTCCTCTCCTTCCTCTTCTTTCACCTTTTTAGGGCTCCTGTCTCCTCTCCTCTCCTTCCTCTTCTTTCACCTTTTTAGGGCTCCTGTCTCCTCTCCTCTCCTTCCTCTTTTTTCACCTTTTTAGGGCTCCTGTCTCCTCTCCTTCCTCTTCTTTCACCTTTTTAGGGCTTCTGTCTCCTCTCCTTCCTCTTCTTTCACCTTTTTAGGGCTCCTGTCTCCTCTCCTTCCTCTTCTTTCACCTTTTTAGGGCTCCTGTCTCCTCTCCTCTCCTTCCTCTTCTTTCACCTTTTTAGGGCTCCTGTCTCCTCTCCTTCCTCTTCTTTCACCTTTTTAGGGCTTCTGTCTCCTCTCCTTCCTCTTCTTTCACCTTTTTAGGGCTCCTGTCTCCTCTCCTTCCTCTTCTTTCACCTTTTTAGGGCTCCTGTCTCCTCTCCTCTCCTTCCTCTTCTTTCACCTTTTTAGGGCTCCTGTCTCCTCTCCTTCCTCTTCTTTCACCTTTTAGGGCTCCTGTCTCCTCTCCTCTTCTTTCACCTTTTAGGGCTCCTGTCTCCTCTCCTCTTCTTTCACCTTTTTAGGGCTCCTGTCTCCTCTCCCTGTCCCTCTTCTCTCACCTGGGGGCACGCCTCTTTCCTCTCTTCCCTTTTCTTTCACCCCGGGGCTCCTGCTTTCTCCTCGTGTAGTGTCCCCTCCATTCTCCCTCCCCGGGTGCTGTGTTCAGTGGCAGTTCATAGGCCGGTCATTGCTGATAGGCAGATGCGGTCTGCAGATAATAACTGTCAGATGTTGTGCTGCTCTAACTTGTACAGTCAGCAGTTGTTGTGATGTTACGGCTCATGACAATGACAGCTTATGACCACAGAATGTCCTGCAACAAACCGTGTGACATGCCAAGGAAGTTCCACAGAATTCTATCCATTTGTAGGATTGGGGTCACGTTGTAGAAGAAACGCGTGAAAGTGTTAAAGCTGAAATTTCAGTCTGCTTATGTTACTTTCCCTGCTTCCGACCCCCCTCATCACCATTACAATGGCTTCTTTACTGGGCACTTTTACCCCCTTCCTGCCCAGGCCAATTTTCAGGTTTCAGCGCTCACACATTGAGTGACAATTGCGCGGTCATGCAACACTGTACACAAGTTAAAATTGTATAATTTTGTTCACACAATCAGAGCTTCCTTTTGGTGATATTTAATCACTGCTGGGGTTTTTATGTTTTGCTAAATTTAACAAGAAAAGACCCAAAATTTAAAAAAAAAAATGTTTCTTTGTTTCTGTTATAAAAGTTTGCAAATAAATGTTCTTTATAAATTTAGGCCGAGATGTATTCTGCTACATGTCTTTGGTGAAAATAACACATCATTATTTATTATTTAGTCTGTAGGAAAGTTATAGAGTTCACAAACTATGGGATATATCTGAAAATTGATCAATCCTGAAGTACTGACGGCCAATCTAATTTCTTGAGGCCCAAAAATGTCAGGACAGTACAGATATCCCCCAAATGTCAGAACAGTACAGATATCCCCCCAAATGTCAGAACAGTACAGATATCCCCCCAAATGTCAGAACAGTACAGATATCCCCCCAAATGTCAGAACAGTACAGATATCCCCCCAAATGTCAGAACAGTACAGATATCCCCCCAAATGTCAGAACAGTACAGATATCCCCCCAAATGTCAGAACAGTACAGATATCCCCCCAAATGTCAGAACAGTACAGATATCCCCCCAAATGTCAGAACAGTACAGATATCCCCCCAAATGTCAGAACAGTACAGATATCCCCCCAAATGTCAGAACAGTACAGATATCCCCCAAATGTCAGGACAGGACAGATATCCCCCCAAATGTCAGAACAGGACAGATATCCCCCAAATGACAGGACAGATATCCCCCAAATGACAGGACAGATATCCCCCAAATGACAGGACAGATATCCCCCAAATGACAGGACAGATATCCCCCAAATGACAGGACAGATATCCCCCAAATGACAGGACAGATATCCCCCAAATGTCAGGACAGGACAGATATCCCCCAAATGTCAGAACAGCACAGATATCCCACAAATGTCAGAACAGTACAGATATCCCCCCAAATGTCAGAACAGTACAGATATCCCCCCAAATGTCAGAACAGTACAGATATCCCCCCAAATGTCAGAACAGTACAGATATCCCCCCAAATGTCAGAACAGTACAGATATCCCCCCAAATGTCAGAACAGTACAGATATCCCCCCAAATGTCAGGACAGATATCCCCCCAAATGTCAGGACAGGACAGATATCCCCCAAATGTCAGGACAGGACAGATATCCCCCAAATGTCAGGACAGGACAGATATCCCCCAAATGTCAGGACAGGACAGATATCCCCCCAAATGTCAGGACAGATATCCCCCAAATGACAGGACAGATATCCCCCAAATGACAGGACAGATATCCCCCAAATGACAGGACAGATATCCCCCAAATGACAGGACAGATATCCCCCAAATGTCAGGACAGATATCCCCCAAATGTCAGGACAGATATCCCCCCAAATGTCAGGACAGATATCCCCCAAATGTCAGGACAGATATCCCCCAAATGTCAGGACAGATATCCCCCAAATGTCAGGACAGATATCCCCCAAATATCAGAACAGTACAGATATCCCCCAAATATCAGAACAGTACAGATATCCCCCCAAATGTCAGAACAGTACAGATATCCCCCCAAATGTCAGAACAGTACAGATATCCCCCCAAATGTCAGAACAGTACAGATATCCCCCCAAATGTCAGAACAGTACAGATATCCCCCAAATGTCAGAACAGTACAGATATCCCCCAAATGTCAGGACAGATATCCCCCCAAATGACAGGACAGATATCCCCCCAAATGACAGGACAGATATCCCCCCAAATGTCAGGACAGATATCCCCCCAAATGTCAGGACAGATATCCCCCCAAATGTCAGGACAGATATCCCCCCAATGTCAGAACAGGACAGATATCCCCCAAATGTCAGAACAGTACAGATATCCCCCCAAATGTCAGGACAGATATCCCCCAAATGTCAGGACAGATATCCCCCAAATGTCAGGACAGATATCCCCCAAATGTCAGGACAGGACAGATATCCCCCCAAATGTCAGAACAGATATCCCCCCAAATGACAGGACAGATATCCCCCCAAATGACAGGACAGATATCCCCCAAATGACAGGACAGATATCCCCCAAATGTCAGGACAGGACAGATATCCCCCAAATGTCAGAACGGTATAGATGTCCCCCAAATTACCCCTTTTTACCAAGTAGACAGTCTGACGTATTTCATAAGAGGCATATCGAGTTTTTTTGAAGTTGTAATTTTTTTTTGTCATTTTTCAGAAAAAATAAAAAAATGTTTTTTACTTTTTTTTTTTTTTTTCTTCTTTTAAACATGCGGTCACCAGTGCAGTACAGCGTCCTCATATAACTGATCTAGTGGTGATTGAGGACCCTGACTGGTGACAGTACAAAAAAAAAAGAAAATTTTTATTATTTATTTTAAGATTAAATTTTTTTACATATTACACTGTGACCAAAGTACCATTGTACTACTTTAGGGAAGTGATTAGTATTTTTTTTATTTTTTTTTTGTCTTACACAATTTGATTGCTTATAGCAAATATATTATTTGCTATAAGCAAGCATTTAACTGAATGAAATCGAAGCTTTTTTTTTTTTTTTTTTTTTTTTTTTTTTTGTGACTAGCTGTGATTTGGCCGAGGGTAAAAGTAATCGAGTGAAAATCTTCCAATGGGGACTTTAGTTCTGATGACCTGGTGGTCCCTAAGGAGTTCCCTTAATTTGCAGGGATTTCCTCTCGCTTCCTGTTGGCTATGGGACAGGAAGTGGATGGAAATCTCCGAAATAGGACAACGGAGGCAAAAAAAAAAAAATCTGATGGGGCTTATAAGCCTCCTTTGCTCTATCCAAAATGAAAAAAGTTTTTCCTATAGTTCTACTTTAATCATTTTTTAAATCCGTTTTGTGAAAATAAAAATTGTTACACCCAAGCACTTGAACACCCTCTTCCCCCCAAAAAAAATGTGAGCGTTCTCATCCCTACATACAGTTGTGCTCAAAGGTTTCTCTCCCCTGGCAGAAATTGTGAAATTTTGGCATTGATATTGAAAATGTGACTGATCATGCCACAAAATGCTCTTTTATTGAAGGATGATGATCATATGAAGCCATTTATTATCAAATAGTTGTTTGGTTTCCTTTTTAAATCATAATGATAACAGAAATCACCCAAATGGCCCGGATCAGAAGTCTCCCTCCCCTGGAATGTTTGGCCTTGGTACAGACACACAAGGTGACACACACGGGTTAAAATGCCAATTAGACGTTAATGTCCCACATCTGTGGCTTTTTAACCATTAGCCGCCCGGCCAATGGCCGTTTGGCGGCTTCAAATGCGCTCCTGTATTCCGGGTGCACACCATTTGGCGTGCTCCCGCACATGCGCAGTTTGCGGCACAGCAGAGTGGCGCAGCAGTGCGATCTGTCACCGGCCGTGCACCTCGGACACGGCCGATGACAGATCCGAGTACCGGCTCCCGTAGCTGGTACCATGTGACCTGCTGTGACCAATCACAGCAGGTCACATGATAGTTGTATACAATGGATGGCTTCATTCATGATGCCATCCATTGTATACTAGTGCCTAGCTGTGAATGGTCACAGCAGGTCACATGCACATGTCATGTGATTAGTTGTGACCAAATCACAGCTAAGCACAAAAAAAAAAAAGCTGAATAGATTGCTATAAGCAAGCATTTAGCTGAATGAAAAGTAATTCTTTGCTATAAGCAAACTGTGTAAAAAAAAAAATACTGATCACTTCCCCAAAGTAGTACAATGTTACTATGGTAACATTGTACTACTTTGGTCATAGTAAAATATGAAATTTTTTTTTTTTTAAAAATGTAATAAAAAATTAAATATAATAAAAAAATAAAAAAAATATATATATTTTTTTTTTCATACTGTCACCAGTCGGTGTCCATGTTCACCGCCATGCCAGTTATATGAAGACGCTGTACTGCACTGGTGACAGTATGTAAAAAAAAAAAAATAGTGAAAATAATTTTTTTCATTTTTTTCATTTTCCGAAAAATTATGACAAAAAAATACAACTTCAAAAAACTCGCCATGCCTCTTATGAAGTACGTCGGACTGTCTACTCTGCAAAAAGGGGTCATTTGGGGATATCTGTACTATTCTGACATTCTTGGACCTCAAGAAATTAGATTGGCTGTCAGTACTTCAGGATTGATCAATATTCAGATCTATACCATAGTTTGTGAACTCTATAACTTTCCTACAAACTAAAAAATACATCCTAATTTTGGGTTATTTTCACCAAAGACATGTAGCAGAATACATCTCGGCCTAAATTTATGAAGAACAATTATTTATTTGTAAACTTTTATAACAGAAACAAAGAAAAATGTGTTTTTTTTTTTTCAAAATTTTCGGTCTTTTTTTGTTAATTTAGCAAAAAATAAAAACCCCAGCGGTGATTAAATACCACCAAAAGAAAGCTCTAGTTGTGTGAAGAAAATGATAAAATTTTAGTTTGGGTACAATGTTGTATGACCGCGCAATTGTCATTCAAAGTGTGAGAGCGCTGAAACCTGAAAAATGGCCTGGGCAGGAAGGTGTAAAATCAAACGGTATTGAGACGGTTAAATTGCAATTAGTGTCAGTGTATATATAGTCAATGAGTTTGTTAGCTCTTACGTGGAAGCGCTGACTAGGCTAGATACTGAGCCATGGGGATCAGAAAATAACTGTCAAAAGTCCTGCGTAACAAGGTAATGGAACTTTATAAAGATAGAATAGGACATAAAAAGATGTCCAAAGCCTTAAATATATTATATATATATATATATATACACTGTGTGTGTATAATTTATTTGTTAACCATTAGCCGCCCGGCCTATAGCCGTTTGGCGGCTGCAAAAATGCATCAGCTTTCCGGGTGCACGCCATTTGGCATGCTCCCACACATGCGCAGTTCGTGCGGTTGCAGAGCCGCGCAGGGGCCGGTACCATGTGACCTGCTGTGACCAATCACAGCAGGTCACATGACAGTTGTATACAATGGATGGCTTCATTCATGCCATCTATTGTATACTAGTGCCTAGCTGTGAATGGTCACAGCAGGTCACATGCATATGTCATGTGATTAGCTGTGGCCAAATCACAGCTAAGCACAAAAAAAAAAACCCTCAATGAATCGATTTTCATTCAGGTAAATGCTTGCTTATAGCAAAGTAATTCTTTGCTACAAGCAAATTGTGTAAAAAAAAAAACAAAAACTGATCTATGTGTGTTACCATAGTACTGTGTTACTATGGTAACACAGTACTACTTTGGTCATAGTAAAATATGAAAAAAAAAATCTTAAAAAAAAATGTGGTGGAAAAAATAAAAAAAATATATATTTTTTTCATACTGTCACCAGTCAGTGTCCCTGTTCACCACCATGCCAGTTATATGATGACACTGTACTGCACTGGTGACAATATGTAAAAAAAAAAAAAAAAATAGTGAAAATAATTTTTTTAATTTTTTAATTTTCCAAAAAACTTCAAAAAACTTGCCATTCCTCTTATGAAGTACATCGGACTGTCTACTCTGCAAAAAGGGGTCATTTGGGGATATCTGTACTGTCCTGACATTTGGGGGATATCTGTACTGTCCTGACATTTGGGGGATATCTGTACTGTTCTGACATTTGGGGGATATCTGTACTGTTCTGACATTTGGGGGATATCTGTACTGTTCTGACATTTGGGGGGATATCTGTACTGTCCTGACATTTGGAGGATATCTGTACTGTCCTGACATTTGGGGGATATCTGTACTGTTCTGACATTTGGGGGATATCTGTACTATTCTGACATTCTTGGACCTTAAGAAATTAGATTGGCCGTCAGTACTTCAGGATTGATCAATTTTCAGATATATCCCATAGTTTGTGAACTCTATAACTTTCCTACAAACTAAATAATAAATACGGATTTGGGTTATTTTCACCAAAGACATGTAGCAGAATACATCTCGGCCTAAATTTATGAAAAACAATTATTTATTTGTAAACTTTTATAACAGAAACAAAGAAAAACGTGTTTTTTTTTTTTTTCAAAATTTTGGGTCTTTTTTTGTTTAGCAAAAAATAAAAACCCCAGCGGTGATTAAATACCACCAAAAGAAAGCTCTAGTCGTGTGAAGAAAATGAAAAAATTTTAGTTTGGGTACAATGTTGTATGACCGCGCAATAAAACACGTGTGTGTTTTAATTTATTTACTGCTAAAGGGTGGCTGCTCTGTGCAGAAATAATATACACACACACACACACACATATATATATACATATACACATATACATACATACATACATACATACATACATATATATATACACACACACACACACACATATATACACACACACACACACACACACACACACACATATATATATATGTGTGTGTGTGTGTGTGTGTGTGTGTGTATGTATGTATGTATATATGTATATATGTATATGTGTATATATATATATATATATATATATATATATATATATATATATATGTGTGTGTGTGTGTATATTATTTCTGCACAGAGCAGCCACCCTTTAGCAGTAAATGGATTAAAACACACACATATATATATATATATATATATATATATATATATATATATATATATATATTATAATAAAACTTTTTTTTCTTTTTTTTAAAAATGTGCAAAAAAAAAATTACAAAAAGCAGCTGTGGCAGTGTGATGTTTATTGGAAACTTGTACCGATTGTCAATAACTGATCATATACCCATCTAAAGCATTGACAAATCTCCCATCTACACACATAGAGATCTTATGGGCCCATAATGATCACAGGCTGGATGAGCAGTAGAACATTTCAAGGTCCATGGATCTGATAATCTCCGATCTGTGTTTACATGCAGATTTCTGTGCTTGTCTTGGCTTTCTATGGAGTCCGTGGACTAAACACGTGTCTGTGCCGGATCACCGGGTCTCGGTAAACATGGGTGTTCCCCATTTTGGCTCAAAGAGAATTTGACAGTATTTTAATAAGCTCCCAGTGTATATAGAGCCAAAACTTCCTTTTCTTTCTTCTTCCTTTTTTTTTTTTTTTTTATATATATAGCAAGACGCTTTGTATGCTTGCAGTTCACTATTTTTCCTGCATAAATTTATACATTGACTTGTATTGGCAATCTTTGTTTCGGTGAAGTACCGCTGGGATCAGTTCGGTGAGCCATATGGAGCTAATAAAAAGTGAATGTGATGATCGCTTAAAATTAACCTCTTGTTTTCTGGGAGAATGAAACAAAGAATGTAGTCAGTGGCCAGCAACATTTTTTTTTTCTCCAGTTTTTTGAGTGATGTGGGTTTTGTTTTTGTTTGTTTTTTGTTTTTCTTGGTGTGTTTTTTTTTTTTTTGTTTTTTTTTGTGGGGGGGGGGGGGGACAAAACCGTAAAATACAATCACTGTGCTGAACTACTATGCAAGGAGCTTACAGAATAAGTGACTATGGCTGATCCTGTTTTATGCCATGGTGTATATTTGTAGAGAAATTCTGAACAGCAATTCACTCATTGAAAGTGAACACGCATTCTGTGTGAAAGGGATAAAAAACGAATGTTATTAGGCTAGTTCCTGTGCTGACTGAATTTTTTTTTTCCAATTGGATTTAAATAGGAAATACCACATTTGGTCACTAGATGGTGGTAAGTATCATGGGAAATCTTTACTTGGTGCCATCTAGTGGCCAAGTATCAGTGCCATGGACAATTCCTGTGATTCTTAGCACAGTCTAGTGGTCAAATGCTGTATTTTCCATTTTAAATCAATGAAAAACATTTGAATAATAACATTCTTTCTTTTTTTTTTTTTTTAATGCCCAATTTGCACAGACTGTATGTAAAAGTACTTTCACTGGTCGACATGCTATGCATTTTGTTTCGTAAACATACCCCTATGTTCCTGGACCTCGTTCCTCTCCTTTGAATTGGCCACACATCACTGTCTGCGTGACTCTGTCAGGTCGCCACTCTATATACATATTTATGTTCGATAACAGAATCTCTGCATCATGGTTATTAGACACATATTCAATCACAAGAACTTCAGTACAATTCTCTCTTTGCAGAGAGCCACATCCAGTGGAAAGGATGGAGCTATCATTGTTCAGGCATCATTCCTGGTCACCAGTTGCTTCCTTGACTGAGATGCCAGCTCGCCACTCGGATGAAATAATCATGTAAATCCTAGTGCCTGTGCAGTTCTTAGCTGTGTTCACAAATATCTGACACAGATCAGCCCCTGCTGCAGGTTTGCACCTTGTGATCTGCTATGTTACAGCCTGATCACTGGGAAAAAGGAGACTGAGGAGGTGGTCCCTTCTGCCCATGGCAAACTGATGACATCCTAACATGGCAAAGTTATTGCTATGATGTATCATGCCTGTAGCTTCTGACCATCTCTTCTTGTAACGTGCCTGTAGCCTCTGACCATCTCTTCTTGTAACGTGCCTGTAGCCTCTGACCATCTCTTCTTGTAACGTGCCTGTAGCCTCTGACCATCTCTTCTTGTAACGTGCCTGTAGCCTCTGACCATCTCTTCTTGTAACGTGCTTGAAGCCTCTGACCATCTCTTCTTGTACCGTGCTTGAAGCCTTTCACCATCTCTTCATGTGACGTGCCTGTAGCCTCTGGCCATCTCTTCTTGTGACGTGCCTGTAGCCTCCTACCATCTCTTCTTGTGATGTGCCTGTAGCCTCTGGCCATCTCTTCTTGTGACGTGCTTGTAGCCTCTGGCCATCTCTCTTCTTGTGACGTGCCTGTAGCCTCTGACCATCTCTTCTTGTAACGTGCCTGTAGCCTCTGACCATCTCTTCTTGTAACGTGCCTGTAGCCTCTGACCATCTCTTCTTGTAACGTGCCTGTAGCCTCTGACCATCTCTTCTTGTAACGTGCCTGTAGCCTCTGACCATCTCTTCTTGTAACGTGCCTGTAGCCTCTGACCATCTCTTCTTGTAACGTGCCTGTAGCCTCTGACCATCTCTTCTTGTAACGTGCCTGTAGCCTCTGACCATCTCTTCTTGTACCGTGCCTGTAGCCTCTGACCATCTCTTCTTGTACCGTGCCTGTAGCCTCTGACCATCTCTTCTTGTAACGTGCCTGTAGCCTCTGACCATCTCTTCTTGTAACGTGCCTGTAGCCTCTGACCATCTCTTCTTGTACCGTGCCTGTAGCCTCTGACCATCTCTTCTTGTACCGTGCCTGTATCTTCTGGCCATCTCTTATTTTCTGAGCATTTTATGTCCTCTGTGAATACACTTTTGTATGAATGTTATTTTTGAACATCCTGAGAGATGGTTCCCCTTAAATATTACATTCTTGGATTTCCTCAGAAATACTCAGTTTCCTCATGTTTGTCAGCAGTCTTGTGATATCCTAAGAAATGTCTCTGCGATGTTGTGAAATGCATATAAAGATAAAAAGCTGAATTCTGGGGGGACAATATTTACCCTTGTAGTGGGTTCTCCTTCCTACTGCAAGGATTACATGCTTTTTTTTTGTCTATGAAATGATGGTCATCTGCTTACCTTTTACCTTTACTGTTGAGTGAGAGGCCGCTGGTCTCTCCTCAACAGTCAGACTGATTTAGATATATAGTACTGGCCATTGAAATGAGTAAACGTCCAAGTGCTAAATGGGGTTAGCGCTTAGGCGTGTTTCGACGCGTTTAAACACGTTTTTGCCGCATTTTGTAGGTTTTTTTTGGCCAAAACGTTCCTCTCCTGAACACGGGAGAGGGATGTTTCACCAAAGTTATGACAAATGTGTGCCCAATCTTTGCTGCTGCAGCATCATTGGAGGTACTTCAGCTTTAGTTCATCAGACATCAGTGGGAAGAATGTCCCTTGCATTGGTGATCAGTGGGAAGAATGCCCCTTACATTGGTGGTCAGTGAGAAGAATGCCCCCTTACATTGGTGATCAGTGGGAAGAATGTTCCTTACATTGGTGATCAGTGGGAAGAATGCCCCTTACATTGGTGATCAGTGGGAAGAATGCCCCTTACATTGGTGGTCAGTGGGAAGAATGCTCCTTGCATTGGTGATCAGTGGGAAGCATGCTCCTTACATTGGTGATCAGTGGGAAGAATGTTCCTTACATTGGTGATCAGTGGGAAGAATGTTCCTTGCATTGGTGATCAGTGGGAAGAATGTTCCTTACATTGGTGATCAGTGGGAAGAATGTTCCTTACATTGGTGATCAGTGGGAAGAATGTTCCTTACATTGGTGATCAGTGAGAAGAATGCTCCTTGCATTGGTGATCAGTGGGAAGAATGTTCCTTACATTGGTGATCAGTGGGAAGAATGTTCCTTACATTGGTGGTCAGTGGGAAGAATGTTCCTTACATTGGTGATCAGTGGGAAGAATGTCCCTTACATTGGTGATCAGTGGGAAGAATGCTCCTTACATTGGTGATCAGTGGGAAGAATGCTCCTTATATTGGTGATCAGTGGGAAGAATGCTCCTTACATTGGTGATCAGTGGGGAGAATGCTCCTTACATTGGTGATCAGTGGGAAGAATGCTCCTTGCATTGGTGATCAGTGGGGAGAATGCTCCTTGCATTGGTGATCAGTGGGGAGAATGCCCCCTGTTACAGACCTCTAAAAAGCTCATTGGTGGTATGCGGCAGGCTTTGCCAAAGTGGAAATGAACCCAAAACTATACAGGAATCCTCAAATAGAAGTTCAACCAACCACCGCTTAAGAAACTGACAGTAACTGGAACCCTGATTAGGAATTGCTGGTTTAGATGTTTGGGGCATAGAAAGGGTCTAGTCTATTTCACAATGCTCCTTTTGCTGTGAAATACTTGGTGCTTGCTGGTGTTGATGCTTACAGGGGGGAATGTTTCCCACCATTCATGTGACAGTGTTCAGGCATTGCAAAGGGCAGCTAGGCCTGAGAGTTGCATCATGGAGATCATATGTGGAAACCGCAATGGCTGTGATAGAAAGGTGAGCAGTGGTGGAGTGCTGTGAAGGTGAATATAAGGAAGCTGGGGGTATAGATTTCAGATACCCTGTTGCTCTGCCCTTCAACGTGAAAGGGTCTTCAGAGTATGGATATATTTTTCAATAGCTGACTGTATCTCCTTTTTACACACTGTTCCTTTTACCTTTGTAGATGGTACAAACTTCACTCTAAGCCTGGGAAGAAGGAGAAGGAACGAGGGGAGATCCAAATTTCCATCCAGTTCACCCGCAATAACTTAACAGCAAGCATGTTTGACCTCTCCATGAAAGATAAGCCAAAGACCCCTTTTGGAAAGCTGAAAGACAAAATGAAAATCAAGAAACGTTTTGACATGGAGTCCTCTTCTGCCATTGTACCAAGCAGCGTCGGACGCCTGGATAGTGACGAAGAGGAAGAGAAGAAACCAAAGTCGAAGGCTGCTGCTTTCTTTAAAGGGCATCTACGCAAGAGTTCCCTCACTAGGTCCAATACATCCCTGGGTTCAGACAGCACCATCTCCTCTTCCAGCGGCGCTGTGCCCACCAACACCGGAATCTCCATAGTGGTGTCAGATACTGCCAAGAAGCCTGCAGTTAGAAACAGCAGTCTCTCCACTGAACCCTCAGGTAAATGTCTGTGTAGGTTCTTATTTCTCTAAGTCGTGATATATCTAGTGGTAGTTGGAGACATTCAACTGGACTTGTTCTGTAATGTTGAAGATGTTTTGTGAAATTCTGTCCTGGTGGTACTGCACCCCAATTAGAATTTTTCCAAATGCTACCATGCCTATCCCTCTGCATGCTTTAGGGGATGCTCAGACCTTGGTGACCTGAAACCTATATGATGGACATGCCCAAAGTTAAATGGCTGTGGATGTGGGTTTAGAACATGGTCAATTCAGTCCTACACCTAAATCTGCGTAAAGATCTTTGGGAGGCACTTCTGCATAAACCAATAGAAGGTGTCACCAAGCGTGTGCGCACTCTAGTGACCCACATATATTTGGCTACAAAACAGACTATTGCAAAAGCGTGGAAAATGCCAACTCTCAGCTTCACTGAAGTTAAAAGTCAGATCCATGTTACGGTGGTTACGCATGACAAATTCAACGTGGCCACCCTGGCTGGACTGCTTCCCATCTACACAACCATTCATGCATTTCCTAGAATTGTAAACTAATGCGGCAAATTAATATACAGTGAGCCTCTGGGGTTAAGATGGGTTCCTCAGAACCCTGGCTGAGAGAGGCTGCTCTAACCATGGACATGTGTAGCTGTTGATTGTCCAAGAATTGGTTATTGTCCACAACTTTCACACCTCCCTGGTCTTGGACAACAAAAATCTACACATTCCAGGGTGATTGGATCAAGCTGTGTGGATATTGATGGTGAGGTATTTTCTTGACACTGAAATGTGGCCTGGAGAAGCCACAAAAACCTCTTTCAACATTACAGAACAAGTCCAGATGAGTGCGACTAACTATCACTAGATGCTTTGTGTTCATTGGAATAAAGGGATGTGGTTTGAGGAGGAATTGAAAAATTAGATTAATGTGGAACTGCAGCCTTTTGCTCACCCCCAAAACTCTCTCCCAGTCTTTAAAAAAAAAAAGAAAAAAAGAAAGAAACAAAACTTTTTTTTCTTCATTCTTCTAGCCAGTCCGGTGATGTCATGACAACTTCCTCTACTTCCTCCAGCAGCATCAGGGGGCAAACATTCGTGCAGGACTAAGGCTGTATTTGTATAGAGTTGTTCTGAAAACCAAGAACACCGCAAAATGCACTTGCAGTGCTATTATTTCTTAATGGTACCCCACATGTAGTGCAATTTCGCTGCTCCGTGACAAAGTTTGGCAACCTGAGCTTCTTTGGCAGCTCATTCAAGTGAATGGGCTGCTCTATGCGTGCTGATGGAAACGTGCAAAAAAAAACACACCAAAAAAACTTGAGTGGGAATGCTCATTTCTGCTAGGCAAAGTGTGAATGGGGCCTAGGCAGCACTCATGTAATGACGTGTGAGTCCTGGAATATTTTGCCCAGTCTCCGAGTTTGACACCCCTGCTCTAGGGGATGTGTTATCACAAATTTCATTGTGGGCTGCATCAACATTATGGTTGCCCTCAAATTTCATTGTGGGCTCCATCAACATTATGGTTGCCCTCAAATTTCATTGTGGGCTCCATCAACATTATGGTTGCCCTCAAATTTCATTGTGGGCTCCATCAACATTATGGTTGCCCTCAAATTTCATTGTTGGCTGCATCAACATTATGGTTGCCCTCAAATTTCATTGTGGGCTCCATCAACATTATGGTTGCCCTCAAATTTCATTGTTGGCTGCATCAACATTATGGTTGCCCTCAAATTTCATTGTGGGCTCCATCAACATTATGGTTGCCCTCAAATTTCATTGTTGGCTGCATCAACATTATGGTTGCCCTCAAAGGGCTGGTTTGTATCTGTAAGACAAGATGTCCAGAGCACCCTACCCCCACTTACATCACCGTACACCCCTTTTACCTTCTGCTCCTGCTGGAAAGAAGCTGGGGGCTGGGAAGCAGAAATGGCAGGGTCTGGAAGAGGACCATAGGAGGGCTATAGTCTGCTGCAGTGGCTGAGACCAGGGAAGGTGGAGATGAGGGGGTGCTGCAGCTGCACAGAGGTGCAGGATCTGTAGGAAGAGTTCTGTCCTCCACTCTGCTGTTGACTGCTGAGACCGGGGGGTGCTGCAGCGGAGGTGCGAGGGCCACATGAAATCGCCTGGGGCTGGCCTTGAGTTTGACACACGTGCCCTAGAGGGTGTATATTCAGTATGCTGGACCAGCAGGAAATGGGCAGAATGACATGAGTGGTGTTCTGCCCAAAAAGGACCGCCATAGCTGAACAGAGGAGAAAGCTATACTAGAGTGTGAGGAGGGTATGTAGAAATGGGGGGGGGGGGTTTAACCCAGGAGTTGTGGGAGAGAATAAAAAATTACTGTATTTCACAAACAGATTTGTAAGTGCTCAGTCTTGGTGGTACTGAGACAAGGATTTGATTGCATTGAGGAAAGGCTTGTCCATCTACAACCATTCTAGTAAAGAGGACCTGTCAATCCTGGGGAGATGTATGTCTGTCTACATCTTTCCATATATAAAAGAAAACTCATCAGCAGACCTACAGGGAGTGAGGAGCAGCGATGTACAGTCACAATTTTGTTTACCTTTTGGAAAGGGTTGGGAATGGTTAAAACTAGCATTGTGTCCGTCAATGTCCCTTCACTTTCTGTCCCAAAGCCACAGCAGGAAATGAGTGGAAAGTTTTCCAAAGAGGGACATCCCCTCTTGTCAATGGAACAGATAACATTGGAAATGTACCACTCCCCTACTGCTATGGTGACCAGGGTAAAATTTTGGATTTCCTATCCTTTTCTGCCGCAGCGACCATGTACCAGGATATAGACATAGGGTGAATGTCAAAAGTCACCCTTCCTTACTCCAAATCTTCAAATATGTTCAATTTAAAAAGTTGGCTTTCCACTTTAACCTTCAGTGGTTGAGCCAGGAATCTTCCCTTTTTTTTTTTTTTTTTTTTGTTTACCAAAGTATACGTCAATACACACAAATAAGTACACCCACGGTGTGTCATATAGCCCCCTACTGAAGGAAGAAGGAACCCTTTCCTGACCCCACCTGAAGAGCTAGGATCTGGGCAAGGTAGTGTGGTCCATCTAGCCAAAAGCCTGATGGACCTCTCCCCTGATAGGCTAAAGTCACAGCAATGTGGAAATTTTTGACAATACTTGCCCAGGGACCAAATCGGTGCCACAGTCTACTTGTCCCTCATGACAATTTACTTATCCTGATTAAAATATATTTTTTTTTTACCAAAACCGTATTTAAATCGGAGGTGCTTTATGGAATGTCTGGGACTTTTAAAACAAAATAGGCTCTATGGCGACATAAACGTTTAATTTTTTTAACATTGCACTATTTATCTCCTCCTCCCCTCCCTGCCTGTCTCCAGCCCTGAATGGGGAGCTGGAAATGACGTCTGGACAAGAAGGGGAGAGGAGCGGACGTGTTCACTCTCCTCCCTCCCCTCTACCCGCCGGCGCACACTGAGCCAGTCCTGGGCCTGCAGATGGGCAAGCAGAGCCCGGGACACTTGGCGAGCGGGGGGGGGGGGGGGGGGGGTTCACACAGGGGTGCACCGTGGGCTGTGTGGAAGCAATCGGGCGACAGTGGAATGCTTCCACCTGACGGGTGATTCCTGCTGCTTGCCCGCAGCAGGACTAAAGGCTGAAAAAAGCTACATGCCCAACTCCTGGAACTACATGTCCCAGGCATCAGGCGATACAACATCCCTGAGTCCACCACCAACCCACATGGAAGGAAAATATATTTTAAAAATGTACTTCCCAAATATATTGCCATATATTTGAAATGCTACAATTTTGGCCATTTTATATATATATATATATATATATATATATATATATATATATATATATATATATATATATATATATATATATATGTATGTATGTATATATATATATATCCACAATTGTAGCATTTCAAATGTATGGCAATATATTTGGGAAGAATATTATTATTATTATTTATTATTATTATATAGTATTTATAAAGCGCCAATAGTTCGCTCAGCGCTGTACATTACAAAGGGGGACAGAACATGTGACAGAACAATACCAATACAATGCAAAACATGAGGGGATCGAGGGCCCTGCTCTTTGGAGCTTACAATCTAGGAGGGAGGGGATGGTGGTACAGGAGGAGATAGCTGTGGGGGATGGAGTGGTAGGAGGAGTGGAGGAGGTCGGCAAGTTAGCAGGGGGTGGGGTAGGCTTCCCTGAAGAGATGGGTTTTCAGGGTGCACCTAAAGGAGAGGAGAGTAGGTGATAATCTGATGGGTTGGGGCAGGGAGTTCCAGAGGATGGGTGACACCCTGGAGAAGTCCTGGAGGCGGACATGGGAGGAGGAGACCAGGGAAGTAGAGAGAAGGAGGTCTTGTGAGGAGCGGAGTGTGTGTGCTGGGCGGTACTTGGATATTAGGTCAGAGATGTAGTTCGGGGCAGTATGGTGGACAGCTTTGTACGTCAGTGTTAGGATTTTGAATTTGATCCATTGCGCAATCGGAAGCCAGTGGAGGGATTGGCAGAGGGGGGTGGCGGAGATGGAGCGGTTGGAAAGATGAATGAGTTTTCAAATATATTTTTCTTCCATATGGGAAGTGAGGGGCCCTCCCGATGAGAGACCCCCTCCACAAGGCAGGGGAAGAAGGAAGCTAAGAGTTGCACATCCTCACTTAGACTTTAGGGTAGGCCTGAGGACGCCCACCCTGCCATCCATGAGTGGGGAAAAAAAGACCCAAAAATAAGTGCAGTGACCTATGTGAAGACCAAAAAAATAAAAAGTGCCAGTGTGCAATACAATTGCTAGGCCCTGCATGCAGAAATATGGCATTTGGGGCAACGCACCCTTACAGATGACTCTACGTTAAGCTCACAGACCCAATCACACCCAGCAGAGTATAGATCTGTGGCTATGAAAAGCATCGGAGGAGTGACGTTCCCATACTCAATGAGTGAGGGATGGTGATGACATTGTACATGTACATTTTTTATTTCTCACTTCATCCATAGAGGGACCACAATGGAAGTCACTTGACACTTGCCAATCACCCCCCCCCCCCCCCGCTATGGAGCAGTATGGCATTGTTGCAGATTTATCTCTTTGCTGCCCTCTGTCAGCAGCTTGTACAACAGCCTTGGGCTTCGATCATGTTCATCTGACAATGAGTTAGAGTTTGTAAAGAGCTTTGTGGTCAGTGGAAATGAAACGTACGTATTCTAAAAATTGATAGTGAAGCGCTGTGAATAGTAAATTGGTTGATCCCATTCTCTCGTATTTATGACCATTATTTGTGCCCAGCTTTCAAATATCTTTGGAAGGAAATTTTTTTTCTTCATTCTTGCTATCCTCCAATGAAGTTAGAGGCAGTTCTGTTACATCTACATAATTTATTCCTGGAGGAACATGTGGTCAGAGTGTAAAGGAGGCAAAGACCACCATGAAGTATGGAAGGGGTAGCGAATCCTTCATCTTTGGTTATGGTTCGGAAGAGAGGTATGTGGTGGCTGCCCATGAAGACACAATGTACAAACAAATCCCTTTTTATAAGAGAGGATTGTGTTGCCAACCACGTTCATACTCTCCATTCAGCCATGTTCATATTTCTTCCGTTCTCCATTCAGCCATGTTCATACTCCACCCGTTCTCCATTCAGCCATGTTCATACTCCACCCGTTCTCCATTCAGCCATGTTCATACTCCACCCGTTCTCCATTCAGCCATGTTCATACTCCACCCGTTCTCCATTCAGCCATGTTCATACTCCACCCGTTCTCCATTCAGCCATGTTCATACTCCACCTGTTCTCCATTCAGCAATGTTCATACTCCACCCGTTCTCCATTCAGCCATGTTCATACTCCACCCGTTCTCCATTCAGCCATGTTCATACTCCACCTGTTCTCCATTCAGCCATGTTCATACTCCACCTGTTCTCCATTCAGCCATGTTCATACTCCACCTGTTCTCCATTCAGCCATGTTCATATTTCACCTGTTCTCCATTCAGCCATGTTCATACTCCACCTGTTCTCCATTCAGCCATGTTCATATTTCACCTGTTCACCATTCAGCCATGTTCATACTCCACCCGTTCTCCATTTAGCCACGTTCTTTCTCCACCCGTTCTCCATTTAGCCACGTTCTTTCTCCACCCGTTCTCCATTCAGCCATATAATACCCTTTCCCCTTGTCAAATCAGACACATTAACCACTCCAGTGCTCACACTTGTACACCTTAACTCTAGGTTCACATCTGTGCGTTTGGTGCAGCCTGCATTTGCCCCATCACAGCAGCCCATTTACTTGAATGTGCTGCTCTATCCGGGGGGGGTTGGGGGAGGAGGCAGAAAAACGGTCCCTGAACCTTTTTAAAAGTTGCTTTTGCACAATGCGATTTCCCACACCTACAAACTCACTACATGTTTAGATGTAGGGGTGTCATTAGGAATGAAGGGCAGCCCTGCTCATCTGTAAAAGAGCATTGAGTTTTGGCTGGACCTGTTCCCTCAACCACCACCACAAGTGTTAGCCTACATTTCTGCTATGGGCCTGTTTAAGGCTAGGGTCACACCTATGCAATTTGCATTTGATCTGTTTCTGCAGTACGTTTTGCACTTGCATTTTTGCCGCGTTTTTGATGTGGGTTCTTTTTTCTTTTCTTGTTGCTAGGCAGATTTAAAACACGGCAAAAACGCACTATATGCTTTTCTGCAGCGTTTCCATTGAAGTCTATAGAACCAAAAACGCAACTTTATGCAATCAAAAAAGTCCCTGACCGTTTCCAAAAAAAAATGCACCGGGTGAAAACGCGGAGATGTGAACGTGTCCCATAGGAAATCATGTTAAATGGACTGTAGTGCGTTTCTGCAAAACGCTGTGGAAAATGCTTGGTTGTGAACATAGTGTGAGTACAGGGTAATACATCGTAGGTAGTGGTTTTTTTTTTGGTTTTTTTATTTCTTATTTATATTTGGGAAGCAACAATGACATGTCTTCAAGAGGTTTCAGAATCTGATTTTGTTTTTTGTTTTTTTTAATGCAATCCATGGACACTGCAATTTTTTTTTAATGCAATTTATAGACAACAAATGTAACAAAACTAAACAAAAATGCACTTTTTTTTCTACTTTGATCAGTGTTCATTTAAAAAAAAAAAAATGTATTCTACAATTTGTCCCATTTTAAAAACACTAGAAAACTAAAAAAACTAAAGACACTAAAATTAGGATTTTGATATAAAGTATTAAGTTCAAATGTAAACAAGTGTGTTTTTTTTCGATTTCATTTTGTACTTGTAGCCAATCTATATTTTTTTCTGCTTCAGTTAAGTGTTGGTTAAAAAAAAAAAAAAAGTGTAAATGCTTATGGCCTTATGCTGTTTGAAATAAAATTAAAATTATGATTCTGATATAAAACCATTTTAAAAATAGAATTAAACACTATTTTTTTTTTATTCTTTTTTCTTTTTTGCACATTTTGCTGTGTTCTTTTCCAACACTATAAAAGAATGAAGGAACAAATACAAAGGAAAGACAAGTTTAAATATTATAAAAAAAAAAAAATATATTTTATATCAGTCATTCATTCTAAAATATCAAGTATACTATGGCACTATCTTTTTAAATGGCAGATGTGAAGCGGAGGGAGGTGCAGCGTAGTGCGGCAGCAGTGAAGACAAAACCTAAGGCGGAAAAGCACTGCTAGGGGCACACTCAGTTTTGTTCAAACGCAGAATTACTGCGGGAGGAGTAGTGCCGACAGCGTCTGTTCAGAGGGCGGAGTGTACTCTGTCCAGTCCAAAAGGAGAGGTTACCTTGCAGAATGGCGAGTCCCTAATCTATCCCTTCTTGTCGCCTTTCTCTGCTATTAACCCCTTCCATCCCGGGCACTTTTACCCCCTTTCTGCCCAGGCCAATTTTCAGGTTTCGGCGCTCTCACACTTTGAATGACAATTGCGCGGTCATGCAACACTGTACCCAAACTAAAATTTTATCATTTTCTTCACACAACTAGAGCTTTCTTTTGGTGGTATTTAATCACTGCTGGGGTTTTTATTTTTTGCTAAATTAACAAAAAAAGACTGAAAATTTTGAAAAAAAAAAACACGTTTTTCTTTTGTTTCTGTTGTAAAAGTTTGAAAATAAATAATTGTTCTTCATAAATTTAGGCCGAGATGTATTCTGCTACATGTCTTTGGTGAAAATAACCCAAATTAGGATGTATTATTTAGTTTGTAGGAAAGTTATAGAGTTCACAAACTATGGTATAGATCTGAATATTGATCAATCCTGAAGTACTGACGGCCAATCTAATTTCTTGAGGTCCGTGAATGTCAGAACAGTACAGATATCCCCAGATGTCAGAACAGTACAGATATCCCTCCAAATGTCAGAACAGTACAGATATCCCCCCAAATGTCAGAACAGTACAGATATCCCCCAAATGTCAGAACGGTACAGATATCCCCCAAATGTCAGAACGGTACAGATATCCCCCAAATGTCAGAACGGTACAGATATCCCCCAAATGTCAGAACGGTACAGATATCCCCCAAATGTCAGAACGGTACAGATATCCCCCAAATGTCAGAACGGTACAGATATCCCCCAAATGTCAGAACGGTACAGATATCCCCCAAATGTCAGAACGGTACAGATATCCCCCAAATGTCAGAAAGGTACAGATATCCCCCAAATTACCCCTTTTTGCAGAGTAGACAGTCCGACGTACTTCATAAGAGGCATGGTGAGTTTTTTTGAAGTTGTGTGGTTTTTTTTTTTGTTTTTTTTTTTTGTCATAATTTTTTTGGAAAATTAAAATTATTTTCACTATTTTATTTTATTTTTTTTTATACATACTGTCACCAGTGCAGTACAGCATCATCAGATAACTGGCATGGCGGTGATCAGGGACACTGACTGGTGACAGTATGGGAAAAAAAATATTTTTTTTAATTTTTTTTAAGATTTTTTTTTTTTTTTCATATTCCACTATGACCAAAATAGTATAATGTTACCTTTGGGGAAGTGATCAGTATTTTTTTTTTTTACACAATTTGCTTATAGCAAAGAATTACTTTGCTATAAGCATGCATTTACCTGAACGACATCGATTCATTCAGGGCTTTTTTTTTCGTTTTGTGCTTAGCTGTGATTTGGCCACGTCTAATCACATGACACAGCTGGGCTGTGATTGGCCCAGCTTGTGCATGTGATCACTGTGACCATTCACAGCTAGACACACTAGTATACAATGGATGGCATGAATGAAGCCATCCATTGTATACAACCAGGGGCGGACTGACCATTTGGAAACTCGGGCACTGCCCGAGGGCCCGGGGTCAGTAGAGGGGGCCCCATGAGATGCCCCTGGTACCTTTTTTTCATAGGCTTTTTTGAGTTTGAGCAAGGACACAGGGGCCCCATGATCCCCTATTGCCCAGGGGCCCCATGAGTTGTCCGCCCCTGTATACAACTGTCATGTGACCTGCTGTGATTGGTCACAGCAGGTCACATGGTACCGGCAATGGGGCCAGTACTCAGATCTGTCATCGGCCGGTGACAGATCGCGTCGCTGCGTGGCTCTGCAGGCGCACAAACTGCGCATGCCTGAAAGGACGCCATAGGGCGTCCACCCGGAAAGGTGAGGGTTTTTGCCGGCCGCCATTCGGCCATAGGCCGGGCGGGAAGAGGTCAATTATTCTCCCTGACAGGTGGGTTTCTCTCCCTACTCTATCCACTTCGCAAAAACCTGAGGGCTGGGACTTATAAAGGGCTCTGCTGACCCAAGATGGTCACAAAGGGTCATGTGGATGCAGTGTAGCCAACTGGAACACTACTTCCAAGACCCAGGAAACCATAGAGAAACCGTGTTTCCCTTGACTTCCTCTCCAGCTGTGGTACCACTCAGGTCAAGTGCCACCTACGTTGGAGAGATTAAACTGCACCTGCCTACAGGTGGACAGGATGTACTTTTGATGAACTGATATACCCCATGCCCCCCTCTTTCACAATGAACTTTTTCCCCACTCCCCATTTTACTATCCCTGACTATTAAGATGGCTTCATGCAACATTCTAAATTATAGTGAGGTAGCATGGTAGATAAATATGCCCTGCTATGCTGGGAAAACTCATAGTGGTCTGTGAATCCAGTGTTATTGGTGAGCCCTGTTTTAAATGTTGTAACCTTTGCACCTCTTCCAATCGGTGTCACATATTGACTAATGTTGGTCCCTAACTCTGCTGTGGATGTTGATGAGTGGAGTGTGGTGAGTCCCTGTACAACACTCCTTGTATTTATGTACAGGGCTTAGATAACCTATTTTCTAAAGGCAGGCTACACCATTCAGGATAATATCTGATACAGGAAGACAATACTTATTTTTAATTTTGCCTGTTGTATTGTGTTCCCATTTTGCAGTTATGGACCATGAAGCATCTCCTAGACTGACCCACAAGAGGGCCTTCAGCGACGAAGTCAGTCAGGTGAATACGTTCCCTGAGCCAAAGGCTGTGCAGAACCTCAAACCAAAGAGCAGCCCCATTTCCAAATCTTCAGTGTGCATCAATGGAAGCCATGTCTACACAGAAGTGCCTCCTCCAAGGTCTCCTTCTCTGGAGAAGTCATCACAGGCCTCTAAATCTTTTCAGAATATTCTAAAGAAAGCGGAGGAGGCTGTAGTTCCTGAGGTCCTGATGAGACAGACCCACATTGCAGAGAAACCGGAGCGCAAATCAGCCACCCCTCCAGTGTCTACTACAGAGGAGGAGAAGATCTCCTTAAAAATGCCTCCAAAGCCAAAAGCTGACCAGGCCAGAGTGGAGACCAAGCCTGTGCAAATAACATCACCCATGGTGTTTGCTGAGGACCTCTCCAAGAATAAGGTCTCAGAGGTGAAAGCCAAAGAGGAGAAGGCCAAAGATGGCCCCCAGCTTGGATCTGGAAAGAACGAAGGGGTTAAGACCATTGAAGACCCCAGACCACATGTGCCTTCAAGCTCTGAGGAGAGAAGCAAAGTTGGCAGCTGGTTTGGTTCCAAAGATGCAAAGGATACACCACAAAAACCCAGGTTGGTAGAGTTGTTTTTGAACCTATGCCTAACTTCAGACATTTTTTTTTCTTTTGGGTAGATTTAGGAAAGGTTGGAACCTTCTGGTGTTTTGATTGTTGTCTTGGTCTCTGCTGGAGATATTTTCCCCACTTCCTCTCCTGCAGTCAACAGGACAGGAAATGACATGAAATCTGTGCCCCAAAAATATTCAATGTTCTAAGCTTGCCCCATGCAATCCAAAAGAAAACTGGCTTATACTTCTAGTGGTCCAATCACTAAAAGTTCAGCTTCATGTCTTGCTCAAACTGCACAAATCCTGTTCAGCTCACATATGGAACTCCATTGAAGTATATTAAGACAGCATTTTGTTTTTGCTTAGGATAAAGAGGAAGGGTTATACCCCCTGTCAGGTTTGTAGTGCTGTCTTTGTCGTCCTGATTTATTTGTCTTGGTTATAATTGTCACTGGGACAGAAAATGATCAGACATTTTCCAGTTGTTGCTGGAACAGAACCACATTTTCTCTTGCATTGAAGGTTTCCTCTCACTTCCTCAGTGGCTAATCAAGTGAGAATGTGGATGCCACTCAAGCATCCTCATGAGTCAGATGTGTGGATGCCACTCAATCATCCTCAGGAGTCAGATGTGTGGATGCCACTCAACCATCTTCAGGAGTCAGATGTGTGGATGCCACTCAACCATCTTAAGGAGTCAGATGTGTGGATGCCACTCAACCATCTTCAGGAGTCAGATGTGTGGATGCCACTCAACCATCCTCAGGAGTCAGATGTGTAGGTGGCTTGGCCTCAGCCGCCACTCTGGCCACACCAGCGGTGGCTGAGGCCAAGCCATCTACACATCTGATGCCTGTGGCTAGTTGAGCGGCGTCTACCTCACTTGAGTAGCCATTCTGGAATTGCTTCGGGACACCTGCTCCCTTTCCTTTTCCGGTGGGGTGATTTTCTGTCATATTTCCAGCTTAGAGTGGCGCCACAAGGTATTCCTCTCACTTCCTGTTGTGTCACTGGGACAGGAAGTGGAAAAACCATTTCCCCACGTGGAATAGCAGATTAAAAGAAAAACCCTTGGCAGTGGTTTTAACCCTTCCCTCACTCCAGCCAAAGACTTGAGGTTTGTCAAACACACTTTCATTTCAACTAGTTTTATTACCTAAAATATCGGTTGCCAACAAAACAGCTGAAAACTGAAATCAGGATGTACCTAGATATGGCTGCTCTGTAAACTCATAAGGTAGGTACTTTTGAAGACCAGGGCTGCCAACCTCCCGAAGTGAAACTCAGACATAACACATAAAATTCACTGACAGCACCAAATTTGTTTGTACTGACACTTCAAAAGTTAGCCAAAATGACCGTTTTCAGTGCAAATATCAATATTCATGCTAAAAAGAAAATGGAGCTAATGCCATTTGCAATGTGTATGGGGTATAACAAAAGGCAAACAATCTATTTTATCCTTTTACATGAAGGTCAGGTTAATTTAACTCAGCACAGAGTTCCGCCTTAAATCAGAGTTTGCAGGGCTTCCCTATAAAGTGTAAGGGGGAACTCTGTGTACCCTGACCTAAAAGGGAACACTGTGGACTCTGATGTAAGGGTGAATGCTGAAGACTCTGGTGCAAAAGGAAACTGAAGTAAATGGGTCTCGTGTAAGGGGGGGGTGTGCTCTGGTTACCAAAGAGTCCACAGAGCTTCCCTTTTACATCAGTCCACAGAGCTTCCCTTTTACATCAGTCCACAGAGCTTCCCTTTTACATCAGTCCACAGAGCTTCCCTTTTACATCAGTCCACAGAGCTTCCCTTTTACATCAGTCCACAGAGTTCCCCCTTACATCAGACTCCAGAATTCCCCTTTACATCACAATCCACAAAACTTTTCCTTACATTAGAGTCCACAGAGTTCCCCTTTACATCACCGTCCAAAAAAAAATCTCCTTTACATTCGAGTTCACAGAGTTCCTCTTTACATCAGAGTCTGCAGGGTTTCTTCTAACTGTGTAAGGGGGAACTCTGCGGACCCTGATATAAAAGGGAATGCTGCAGACTGTGATGTATGGGGGTCTCTGTGGACTCCTGTGTAAGAGAGAGGGCTCTGGTGACCAGAGCACTTACATCAGAGTCTGCAGTATTCCCCCTTACAGTGCACGGGGGGACTCTGCAGACTCTGATGTAAAGGGGAATGCTGTGGATCATTATGTAAGGAGGAATTCTTCAAACTCTGGTGTAAAGGGAAATTCTGGTGTAAGGTGTTCTGGTTACCAGAGCTCCCCCTTTACGATAGAGTCCTCCAGTGTTCTTCCTTTACATAAGCGTTCCCACTTACATCAGGATCTGCAGTGTAGCCCTTTTACATCAGAGTTCCCCACCTATGCAGTTGCAAACTCTGCTGTAAAGGGGAACTCGGAGGACACTGATATAAGGGGCAACACCGGGAACTCTGATGTGGGGGGCACTCTGGTGACCACAGACCACATTCCGCAGCATGAATACACGAAGATAAGGGCGGTACTGACATAAGGGGAAACCTTTATATCCGTGTCCCCACCAGGGGCGGACTGACAACTCATGGGGCCCCCAGGCAATAGGGGATCATGGGGCCCTTGTGTCCTTGCCCAAACTCAAAAAAGCCTATGAAAAAGGTACCAGGGGCATCTCATGGGGCCCCCGACTGACCCCGGGCCCTCGGGCAGTGCCTGAGTTTTCAAATGGTCAGTCCGCCCCTGGTCCCCACTTTATCTTACTGTTTTCACTCTCCCCATACATCAGTACCCCCCTGCCAGACTGTGGCCTGGCAGCGCCATTATTGACCTCCTTCCAGGAGCACCATGCAGGGCTCAGTCAGATGGCCCTCTCTGGGCTCCAGCTTGGCAGCTCTGGTTTCATTCTATTCTCTCCACAACCCACTCTTTTCTGACTCCTCCTCCTGCGGCAGTCCCTCTCTTGACTCCCCCTCCAGTCCTTTCTAATTTGGAAAAGGCGTCAAGCGGCGCTATGACATCACTGCGCATTTGGCCCACCCCCTGTTCGAACACAGCCGAGTCTGGCTGGCTTCAGAACTGCCCATGTGCCATTCCGAAGCACGAGCATATTTTTTACGGCCCCCCACTGTCCATAACAGACATTTCAGGACAGTTTGTAAATGTATGGACAGTTTGTAAATCTCGGATGATCTATGCCTCTATACCAGGGGTCTCCAAACTTTCTAAACAGAGGGCCAGTTTACTGTCGTTCAGACGTTAGAGGGGCTGGACTTTGCCCAGTGGGAGTAAACTATGTCCTATCTTTGCTATTTCGGGGAGGAATAGAGCCAGAATATTGGAGTCCGTAGGAGTAAACAATGACCTATCTCTGCTATTAGGGGGAGGAAGGAATGGTGCCCGATTGTTGGTGTCAGTGAGAGGAATAGTGCCCGATCGTTGGTGTCAGTAGAAGGAATTATGTCCCATTTTTGGTGTCAGTGGGAGGAGTAATGCCCAATTGTTGGTGTCAGTGGCAGAAATAAAGGCACAAGGGCAGGATAAAGGCAAGCAAAGGGCAACATTTGGCCCTAGAGCCACAGTTTGGAGACCACTGCTCTATACTATTGGGTTCAGGAGTTTCCAGTAAACGATAATGTTCTACTACAACATACAAATACATTTTAGACAATTGTGCACTCTTCAACTTGACAACTGTTTTTGAGAAGGCCATTTTCTGTTCCAACATGAATGTCTAAAGACGTAATTTGATGGGTTTGATGTTGAAGAACTTAAATGGTCTGCATCAGGGGTGGACTGACAACTCATGGGGCCCCTGGGCAATAGGGGATCATGGGGCCCCTGTGTCCTTGCCCAAACTCAAAACAGCCTATGAAAAAGGTACCAGGGGCATTTCATGGGGCCCCCTACTGACCCCAGGCCCTCAGGCAGTGCTCGAGTTTCCAAATGGTCAGCCTGCCCCTGGTCTGCATAGAGCCGTGACCTCAACCCTACTGAACATTTTGGGATGAAATTAAAGTATAGCGAACCAGGTCTTCTTCTCTAACATCAGTACCTAATCTTGTAAATGCTCTTCTGGCTGAATGGGCACAAAGTCCCACAGCTACTCCAAAAACTGGTGGAAAGTCTTCACCAAAGCATAGAGGCTTTTAAAAAAACAAAACAAAAAAAAAACCACAGGGACCAACTCCATATTAGTGACCATGTTTTTGGAATGGGTAGCCACAAGGGAAGAGCCAACTCTATATTGATGTCAATGGTTTTCGAAATGGGATGTCCTACGAACTCCTGTAGGTGCGATGGTCAGGTGTCCACAAACCTTTGGCCATATAACCAATTACCTAGTAATGAAAATGGACAGACAGTCCCAAGTGTTGAATCTTTGAAAATAAGTCAGCAGTGGCAATTTTTTACTTCAATTATCCGTTTCCTATGGCTAACATTGAGTCTTCGTGTTGTTAATGGCCAAACAGCAACAGAGCAGATGTGTTTCACAAAGCAGAAGTCACCTGTTGGTGGTCACATTCAGTTGCTTCTCTGTGGTTATCTGTGGAGTTCGGGACATACGCAGGAAATGTGGACATTTTCTGATGCATTTTAGCCTCCTGACCTATCACTTCCTCCTCCTAACTGCCATCTTATGTAACTACATGCCTAGTGTATATCCTTTAACAAGCCTTTTCCCTGTACTCCGAAGTGGCACAATGCATCTCCCACCCACCATGATGGAGAACTGCCCAGATGGGCATAAAACCTTGTTTGCTACAGAGATTGATACGGTCTGTCACCACTGGAGAGCCAGTGTAAGAGCTACCCAGCAATGCGCAAGAGGCTGCAGCTGTATTTTACTGCTATGCTGTGAGTGGCCTATATAATTGTATCTCGCTGCTGTCTGATTCACTCGCAATGCAGACACAGCTGAACCAATCCAAAAAGTGTTGTCCCCCCCCCCCCCCCTTCAATCCAATCTTGCTGTTTACTAGAAGATTTGGACTAGCGTAGGTTTTTGTAGTTCATAGTAGAAGAAAAGTAGAGTGCTGGGCCACCCCTGCTTGAACGGCAAAGAAACTGCCACTGAAGGATCCTTTCAGGAGAGAAGCATGAAGGCTATTATTGCTTTTGAAAATGCTAATTGCCTGGTTATCATGCCATTGGGAGTCCCTGAACCAGAACAGAAGTGCGACCTGAGAAAGTGATAGGAAGTCCAAAATGTTGACACTAGAACAAGAGGTGATGATAGAACTTTCGATGGGACATCAGTTCTGGTGACAAGTGGTCCTCTCCACTTGTTGAGATTTCTTCTCGTCTTTAGGAAAGAAAATGAAAGAGAATCTTCCTGATTGGACAGGGCAGCAAAAAGTGATTTGTAAAGGTATTTGTTATTCAAAAAATAAATAAATACATGTCTGGTCTGTGTAATGGTATTGCACAGAGCAAGCCCGATCCTTCTCCTTCTTGGGTCCCCTGCCAGTGCTCCTGGCTCCTCCCCCCTGCCGAGTGCCCCATAGCAAGCCGTTTACTATAGGGGTACTTGTGTGTGCTTGCTCCTGAGCTGTCAGTGTGTTCATAAAAGACCCACCCCCCTCCTCTTTGACTGTGATTGAAAGCAGCAGTAGCCAATGGTTCCTGCTGCTGTGTCTTAGACAATGAGGTGGGAGAGAGCTGGGAGAGCTGCTGCTCCCATGCACATCGCTGGATCAAGATTGGACTCAGGTAATTTGGGGGGGGGGGGGAGCTGCACAATGAAGGTTTTTTTTGAAGGTAAAAACCTTCAGCCTTTAGAACCACATTAAGCATTTCCTCTACCCCCCCCCCCCCCATGATAGGTCTCCTTTTAAGGCTTTGCACATATTTACTTGAAGCAGAACCAAACTGTATCTGAGCACCACAAACTGAAAATGCCATTTAATCCATTTTTAGTATTCAAAGCAAACTTCCCCCATCCAGGGGCGGACTGAGCATTTGGAAACTCAGTGCTGCCCGAGGGCCCGGGGCCCCATGATCCCCTATTGCCCGAGGGGCCCCATGAGTTGTCAGTCCGCCCCTGCCCCCATCCATCCATGTCTTCATGCTTTTGTTGAGAAATCACTTTGAAAAACACCCCCCTAACATTTGTAGCCTCAGCTCTGTTGGTCAAGGGTAGACGATTCATGTAGCATTTACTTACCTATCTGCCCTTAGCCCAGGCATGGAGGCAGGAGGCTGTGCTAAGCTGAGAGAGCCCCTCTTCCAGGTGAAAACTCCTGGGATGTATGACATCATTTTGGTCTAGACCAGAAACCAACCCATATGGAAGAAAAGTATATTTGAAAAATATTTTAAAAATTATTCTTCCCAGATATATTGACATATATTTGAAATACTACTATTTTGGCCATATTCAATATATTTCAAAAAATAAATATATACTGTATGTTGAAATGCATTTTTTATTACAAACTATGACAAATATTTTTAAAAATACAAATCTACATTTTTGTAGTGTGTGTGTGTGTGTGTGTGTGTGTGTGTGTGTGTGTGTGTGTGTGTCAGTGTGTGTGTGTGTCAGTGTGTGTCAGTGTGTGTGTGTGTCAGTGTGTGTCAGTGTGTGTGTGTGTCAGTGTGTGTCAGTGTGTGTCAGTGTGTGTGTCACGGTGGCTAAATGGTTAGCACTTCTGCCTGGCAGTACTAGGGTCGTTGGTTCAAATCCCAACCACGGCACCACCTGCCTGGAGTTTGCATGTTCTGCCTGTGTGGGTTTCCTCCGGGTAATCTGGTTTCCTCCCACACTCCAAAGACATGCTGGTAGGTGAATTGGCTCCTGTCTAAATTGTCCCTAGTATGTGTATGTATGAATGTGAGTTAGGGACCTTAGATTGTACACCCCTTGAGGGTTAGGGACTGATGTGAATGTACAATATATATGTAAAGTGCTGTGTAAATTGATGGCGCTATATAAGTACCTGAAATAACATAATAAAATGTAAAAAAAATATATATATATATATTTTTTTTTTTACTCACACTATGTTGAATAGCATTTGTATTACAAAGTATATGAAAAATATCTTTAAAAATAAATTTTCAAGTATACTGTGTGTTTATTTTTAAAAATATATGTGTGTGTGTGTCTCTCTCTCTCTCTCTCTCTCTCTCTCTCTCTCTCTCTCTCTCTCTATATATATATATATATATATATATATATATATATATATATATATATATATATATATATATATATATATATATATATTTTCATATATTTTGTAATAACGCTGTTGAATGTATGTGTATATGTATGTATATATATAATATATGTGTGTGTGTGTGTATGTATATGCATATATATATATATATATATATATATATATATTTATTTTTTAATATGGCCAAAATTTATAGTATTTCAAATATATGTCAATATATTTGGGAAGAATATTTTTTCAAAATTCAACTATTTTTCTTCCATGTGGGAAGAAGCAACTGAAGGAATATTTAAAAAAAAAAAAATTTAAATCGGTAAATATAATATACCTTTCTATCTATTTACTAATGATAGCAGCATAGGGATTAAAATCGTTAATGTTGATTGGTAGAGTTTAGTTCCATTTAATTTGGGGGGAAGGGGGGTGGGGGAATGGCGTTTCTGTTCTGTTTGGTACGACTTCCCTTCACTACCTGTCCTGGTGACCACATAGGAAATCTATAGACAGCAATACAAAGTTGAGGAGTTTTAATCCTTCCCCTTCTATCTCAAGCTAAACAATTTATTTGTAAATCGAATGTTACTTCAAGATGATCATATTCACACTTGCATAACAGAAATCTTTAAAAAGATGAGTCGGATCCTTTAAAATCGTCTTGATGGTTTATTCAAGTCTAAGTACAAAATCCTATTTTCTAGATGATTGGCTGTCCTATGAGCAAATGTCACCACGCTGATTTTACACAATGGTTACATAAATCTTCCATGGGATGTGTGGTAATTGCTGCGTTCCGCTCCCCCTGGTTTTAGCCCGTGTTCTCCTAGGCTGCTTAACTGTAATGATATATCCAGCTGAAGTGTAATGTTAACTCCGAGAGTTGTTTTTTTTTTTTTTTTTTTTTTTTTTTTACTGTTTGCAACAGATTTACAAAAAAATTATCTAGTTAAGAAAAGCGTATACAGCGCGGCATGATGCCGCATTTCTTACCTGGAGATTAAGGCTGAGTTCACACTTTTGCAACACAAAACACATAGATGTGCATTACTTCGTACAATAACTTGGGTTGTTGGGGCATTTTGAATTTTATTATTATACAGGATTTATACAGCGCCAACAGTTTACGCAGCGCTTTACAATGTAAAGGGAGACAATACAGTAACAATACAATAAAAAAAATGAGGATTAAGAGGGCCCTGCTCATAAAGCTTACAATGTCACAGGACCTCCTGCTTTCTAGCTCCCTTTCTCCTCCTCCCACGCCCGACTGCAGGACTTCTCCAGGACTTCCCCCATCCTCTGGAACTCCCTACCCCAATCCATCAGACTGTCACATACCCTCCTCACCTTCAGGCACACCCTAAAAACCCATCTCTTCAGGGAAGCCTACTCCACCCTCACCTAACAACCGATCTCCTCCACTCCTCCTACCACTCCATCCCCCACAACCACTTCCTCCTGTACCACCTTCCCCTCCCTCCTAGATTGTAAGCTCGAAAGAGCAGGGCCCTCGAACCCCTCTTGTAGTGTATTGTTACTGTATTGTCTCATGTTCATGTTCTGTCCCTCTTGCTACTGTACAGCGCTGAGCAAACCCTTCGGCGCTATATAAACACTGTATAATAATAATAATAGGGTGGGGCAAGTGGTACAAAAGAGAATACCTGTAGGGGATGAGCTGATGGAAGTATTAAATGTCTATTCGGAGGCTTGATTGACTTTCCTGAAGTGATGAATTTTCAGGGATCACCTAAAGGCAGCCAGAGTAGGGGTTAGCCGGACAGATTGAGGTAGAGAGTTCCAGAGATGGAAGAGGCTATGGTAAAGTCCTGGAGATGAGCATGGGAGGAGGAGACAAGGGAACTTGAGAGCAAGAGAGGCGCAGAGAGGACGGTTTGGTGATATTTGGAGACAAGATTGGTGATGTAGCTCAGGGTAGAGCTGTGAATAGCTTTGTATGTTGGAATTTTGAATTTATTACATAAGGCAGGGCTTGACAAATTCCAGGCGCCAGGTCGCCATGATGACTAGTAATTGTGAATTGGTGTCTGACAGTGAACAGCTGGCAAAAGCCCAGGCACCAGGATGCCACTTCACTGATCCAGGTATTTGAAATCTCCTATTCGTACACCTCAGCGCATGGATAAGAGGCATTCTAATTGGTCGGCACTGTCACATGGACGGTGCTGTTCAATCAGAATCCATCTAGTCCCATCCTGTCAGTGCTGGGAGGAGAGGACAGAAAGCCACGGGTATTTCAAAATCCCTAGACCGGTGAAGCAGTGTCCTGGTTCCTGACAGCGTGAATCGCAAGACACTACTGGTACAGTAGGATCAGAGGGAGCATGGCGAGGGGGACCAGTGCTGGGTCGCCTTACAGATTTTCTGTAAAGGTGAACTTACACTTTGAATGCGTTCTGGCCTGCCCACATAGTTCTTTTTTTCTTTTTCTTTTTTCTTTCTTCTTTTCCCTTGCCTTTTTTTCTTCTTTCCCTTCGCCTTTTTTTCTTTTCCCTTCTTTTTTCTTCTCTTTTCTTCTTTTTCTTTTTCCTTCTCTTTTCTTCTTTTTCCTTTTTCCTTCTCTTTTCTTCTTTTTCCTTTTTCCTTCTCCTTTCTTCTTTTTCCTTTTTCCTTCTCCTTTCTTCTTTTTCCTTTTTCCTTCTCTTTTCTTCTTTTTCCTTTTTCCTTCTTCTCTTTTCTTCTTTTTCCTTTTTCCTTCTTCTCTTTTCTTCTTTTCTTCTTTTTCCTTCTTCTCTTTTCTTCTTTTCTTCTTTTTCCTTCTTCTCTTTTCTTCTTTTTCCTTTTTCCTTCTTCTCTTTTCTTCGTTTCTTCTTTTTCCTTCTTCTCTTTTCTTCGTTTCTTCTTTTTCCTTCTTCTCTTTTCTTCTTTTCTTCTTTTTCCTTCTCTTTTCTTCTTTTTCCTTTTTCCTTCTTCTCTTTTCTTCTTTTTCCTTTTTCCTTCTTCTCTTTTCTTCTTTTCTTCTTTTCTTCTTTTTCCTTCTTCTCTTTTCTTCTTTTCTTCTTTTTCCTTCTTCTCTTTTCTTCTTTTTCCTTTTTCCTTCTTCTCTTTTCTTCTTTTCTCCTTTTTCCTTCTCTTTTCTTCTTTTCTCCTTTTTCCTTCTTCTCTTTTCTTCTTTTCTTCTTTTTCCTTCTTCTCTTTTCTTCTTTTCTTCTTTTTCCTTCTTCTCTTTTCTTCTTTTCTTCTTTTTCCTTCTTCTCTTTTCTTCTTTTCTCCTTTTTCCTTCTTCTCTTTTCTTCTTTTCTTCTTTTTCCTTCTTCTCTTTTCTTCTTTTCTCCTTTTTCCTTCTTCTCTTTTCTTCTTTTCTTCTTTTTCCTTCTTCTCTTTTCTTCTTTTTCCTTTTTCCTTCTTCTCTTTTCTTCTTTTCTTCTTTTTCCTTCTTCTCTTTTCTTCTTTTTCCTTTTTCCTTCTTCTCTTTTCTTCTTTTCTTCTTTTTCCTTCTTCTCTTTTCTTCTTTTCTTCTTTTTCCTTCTTCTCTTTTCTTCTTTTTCCTTTTTCCTTCTTCTCTTTTCTTCTTTTTCCTTTTTCCTTCTTCTCTTTTCTTCTTTTCTCCTTTTTCCTTCTTCTCTTTTCTTCTTTTCTTCTTTTTCCTTCTTCTCTTTTCTTCTTTTCTTCTTTTTCCTTCTTCTCTTTTCTTCTTTTCTTCTTTTTCCTTCTTCTCTTTTCTTCTTTTCTTCTTTTTCCTTCTTCTCTTTTCTTCTTTTCTTCTTTTTCCTTCTTCTCTTTTTTTTCTTCTCCTTTTTTTCTTCTCCTTTTTTTCTTCTCCTTTTTTTCTTCTCCTTTTTTTCTTCTCCTTTTTTTCTTCTCCTTTTTTTCTTCCCTTTTCTTTCTTTTTTCTTTCTTCTTCTTTTCCCTTTCTGGCTTAAGGCACCAAAAAACCTGCATGCATTTCTTGTTGGAATGTAGCACATCACAACCCATGGTAGTGTGCGTTGTGTTAGGGTGCCATTTAAAGAAAAAAAATGGCAACACATACAGTGTGTTTAATGCGCTAAAGTGTGAACCAATACTTAAAGTGAAAGAAAAACCTCATTTTTAACTATTCTTAAAAAAACAAATATTCCCTCCCTTCTCCTCTTACCTATCCTGCTGAACCTGTATAAAAAAAGATCTGTGTACTTACCTATTTTAATCCAATCCTGCAGCTCTGACTCCCCTGTGTCAGTGAGTGGCTATTACAGGGTAGAGGAGGGAGCGCCAACAATGGATGGGCCAATGGAGCCTAGGGGTGATGTCATGGCTCTCGGAGTTCCCAGCCGATGTTGAGGGCTTCTGGAGCCAAACCTGCAGGAGGATGGTGGAGGGAACATTTTTATGAATAGCTGAACATTTCTTCCACTTTAACCCCTCGCCCTCCAGAGGATTTACCCCCCCCCCCCCTTCCTGACCAGGCCATTTTTTGCGTTACGGCACTGCGTTATTTTCTGACAATTGTGCGGTCATGCAACGCTGCACCCAAATAAGATTTGCGTGCTTTGTTTCCCCACAAATAGTTTTTGCTTTCGGTGGTATTTGATCGCCTGTGCAGTTTTTTTTTATTTCTTTGCTCTATAAACAAAAAAAGACCGAAAATTTTTGAAAAAAAAAAACTATATTGTTGACTTTTTGCTATTAAACATGTCTAGTAAAAAAATTTTACAAATCAAATTTAGGCCAAAATATGAGCCATAGCTCCAGTGTGCTGGAGCTGACGAGAGAGATCTGTATTGTTTACATACAGTTCTCTCCCCCCGTTGGAAATCTTTGGAGATCGCCGGGTGCTGGCCGGTTTTATGTGACTTTGCACCCCCTTGCCACCCTGTAGCAGTATTTCTGCTATAGGGCATCGCGGAAGCGGTTAAAGCCCAACTCCACGCATAAAAAATATTTTTTTCCCATGCTGTGGGCTGTGCCAGCATTGCACAGGTCAACTCGGGTGCGGACTGACCATTTGGAAACTCGGGAACTGCCCGAGGGCCTGGGGTCAGTAGGGGGCCCCATGAGATGCCCCTGATACCTTTTTCATAGGCTTTTTTGAGTTTGGGCAAGGACACAGGGGCCTCATGATCCCCTATTGCCCGGGGGCCCCATGAGTTGTCAGTCCGCCCCTGGGTCAACTGCTTGTTTTGTCTAGGGGTGCTTATACTTATTCATTCCACTGGAAATTGCCACTGCCCCATGGTCCAGCAGTGGACTGTTCTGGTCTATAGAGCCTTCTCTGGGCTTGATGTCTGGAACAGTCCACTACTCAAGACCGCTGGAGCATGGAGGTGCCGGACCAGTCTTGTGCTGGGAGGATCGGAGGATTAGGTAAGTAAATCTTTTCTCCTCTTCCCTGGATAGAAATAAGGCGTTAACCTGTGCACTGTATAGGCACCGCCCCACTGCTCGGGAAAACATTTTTTTTTTTTGGCCCGGAGATGGGCCTTAAGGTTTAATCACACCTTAAGAATTAGAACAGGCAGAAAAGGTCTCTACTCTCTGGGTTGAAGCAAAGGCAGTATGTAAAAGGAAGGTCATTTTATCTAAAACTGGTTAAAGAATGGTTTATATCACCTCATTGGTTGCACTTTCATGCATCTATATTAAAAATGTCTACTATAGGCCTTGTGAAGTGATTCTCAATCCTTTTTTGGACATGCACATGCAGCTTCAGCCAGCTCAATGGGTTGGTTTAGACCACCATCTGACCTGTGATGAAGGTTACACTGCACTGTGCTAACAGCACTTATCCACGGTGATGTCCATAGAAATGGCACCACCATAGACCAGCTCTACAAAACTCTGTTTTACAATTTAGAGTAAGGGTTATGCCATTGCTGAAGCCAAAAACAAAACTACTAAAATTTAGCTTGGAGACCCTTTTAGATTATGCAGGACAAGAAACAGTGTTTCTGGAATGGGCTTTGGACACCCTTATATTCTTTTTACCAGTGTTCTCCTTCATCTACACCTTCATCTTCCTCAATTGCCCATAGTACCTGGCACATCCAGGTATAAAGAAGCAAGGGACCTCCTCCCCTGTGATAATTGGTAAGCTCTAACACTGTGAAATGACTGGGGGGGTGGGTGATGTCACTGCTCTACTAGGTTGAAGACACCTGAAAACGTAGGAGCTGTGAGAGGCCACTAATGAGTATGGGGATGGAAAAGAATTTCAGAGACTCTCACTGTGCTGTACATGAGCAAGGAGGCCATGTCCTGTTTCCCTAGGTTTTTGTCTCTTTTAAAAGCACTGCAATTACAGAAAAATACCTGTAGATAATCCCAGCAACTCAAGCAGCTGAAACGGATGAGCAGGAACTCCCAAGTGGACATGAACCGGGTCAGGCATTATGCAGGGAGATACCGCTACTCGGGTATCCAAAAATAATAAGCCAGGGGCTGGCTCAGCCCACCAGGTGCCACGTAAAACCCAAATATCTTTTTGTGGACTGGTCCTTTTTAATAGTAGAGGATATGCTTAGACCTTCAAAAGGGGACTAGGGTCCAAAACCAGACCAATGATGACATTCTTTGCTCAAACCAGCATATGAAAACAGTTTCCAGATCACACAGGATCTCTTTATCAAGAGCAGAATGATCGAAAAGCAAAGTAACAGTGACATTCGGGTTTTCTAAACTGGAACAGAGGCCATTGATTCACCTACAGTGTATATGGGCAAGAATGTAAGACAAGTCACAGACCAAAAGCAATGCAAAATATTGGGTGAAGTCCGTCAATGCATCTCCTTGAGTGCTGGCTTGCAGTACTTGCTACTTGACATTACAGTACCTCCATTGCCATGCACTATAAGGAAATCAAGGCTTAAGGTGGAGCTCCAGGTTTTTTGATATTTTTTTACCTTGGGGACTAAAGAACTGTAAAATATTAAGAAAAAAAGTAACTTTTTAATTGCAGGACTCGCGTTCTCTACAGTGTTGTCCCTTGCAATAACCATCTTCCACTACTAGATGTCCTTTGTCTTTGGATTGAAGGACGCCCATCATCCTTCAAACTACAAAACTGAGAACATACTGTAATTTCAGGGCATCCTAGAACGCTCCCTTGAGAAAGCAGCACCACCACAGTGCCCTTCAGTAACGTAGAGAACCACCCATTCGTGAGGGAAAGGGAGGATGACCCTGCACATCATATGACAGACATCTGAAGGGAGGGCATGGAGTTGGGCTTTTATATGGTATATGTGCAGGGTGAACTTTTAAACACACCCATAAGAGGACCAGACTCTTAGGGTATCTGCAGACCATAGATCACTAACAATACTGCAGAGAAGAAAATTGGCAGGCTAGCATTTCACTTTCTAACCAGTGAAAAGTTGCACGTGTTAGGGGCACTTCTAGGAGTTGGCAACAAACTCCCACCAACAGTGCTTTAGTGAGGATTTATATTAAGTATTCCTTGCATCCTAAACAAATTCTGCTAGTGAGCCCGCTTGTGCGACTTGAAGCTTTGACAGCCTACATCCCATGGTCTTGGGCGACCAGGAGCATTGGTAGTGTTTTTAATGTGGTTTCTTAAGAGGATCAGCAAGAGACAAGTGAGCTCTGGTTTTGAGCAGGTGGCAGGGCCTGCATATATAAAGAACAAATATGGATGTCCTCATGTACATATGATTAAACAAGTTTTAAGTGCTAGTCTTTTATAAGTAAAAAAAATTCCAAAAGCTAAAATGACAATACTACCTAACATGTTTATAGCTTTGTAGAATGCCATTGTGTTCACTTGCTATCCCACGTAAGTACCGCATCTGGTTTCCGGACGATGAATGCTTTTGTTTTGAGACATGAATTTTAATTTGCAGCATCATTAATTTTCATGTACATGATGTCACAATGTCCCATCACCCATGTAGGTCCACTTCACACAGCCCCCCCCCCCACCCCTTGGAAGCCTTAAAGCGCTAGTAGCGTGTGTGCGTTTTTATTATGTAGCCTGTGTTGATGTTTGTCACTAACCTGGAGGATCGTTTTGTCTTCCTCCACAGACTGGATGTGTCTCCTCTGGTAGAAACCAGCTCCTTTGCTTCTTCCCCCTTTATCCCTTGCCTTCCTGCCCCAGCTTCCCCTGTAGTAGCTGCTTTTGTATTGCTTAGAACTAACCCCGGTAGAGCTTCTCTTAGTGGTGTCCAAAGGAGCCTTTCTGCTAGCAACCCATTTTTCAGCTCACTACAGAACAACCCTTTCTTTGCGGACTCCCTCTCTGACCAGTTACTAAATACTTCTTCACCTACTCACTTTTTCTCTAGTTTCCCCTCTGGGTCTATTGCTACCTCAGAAGCTGCTGAAAGGTGCTCTACTCTTGTGGAGGAACACAGTCCATCAGCCTTCTTTCCACGTGTTGAAGATCAGACGTCATCCTTGCACCAAAAGGGAATTGACTCGGTGGAAACTTTTGATGTCAATGGTTCTTCAGCATCTCCAGAAACTGTTTCGGAATGGGAGGAACAATTTGATGCATTTGCATCCAGCCGACTGCAAAAATCACCAGAAACCAAAGAAAATTTTATTGCTGCATCAGAAAGGAATCCACCGCTATCATTTTTTGGTGTCCATGGACCCGAGATTAGGCAAGATTATAGTGAGAATAATAATTTGAATAGGCCGGGATTACAAGCACCTTCTTGGTCAGACCATGCTGGAAATGACAGAAAAAAGACAGATGAAATCCCATTTACAGGGAACTCCTCTATCTTTTCTACATCATACATTCCCCACTATGAGTCTGCTTTAATTCGGACATTCACTAGTGACTTGATTGCAGATCAGAGGCAATGTCCTAACATGGAAGTGCCAATTTCTAAATCCAGTCCAATAAAATTTAAATATGTAGAAACAAACCAAACAGAAAACAAAGTAGCTTCTGTCTCACCAATTTTGAGTAAAGAACAAAACCAGGTTAATTCAGAAGATTCTTCAAGTTCGGTGCATCCAAACAATTCCCCTACTGATAGAATTTACTCTTCCACCATGACACCCATAGCTGAAAGTGCACATGAGCTGAGGGACAGTAGTGACGTAATTGTTGAGGAGGTAAAGGCTGCTGTCCAACCCAGGCAGCAGGCTTTGATAGAACATAATTTTGTTAGGGTAGGTGAAGACCTTTCTCCAGAACCTGTTACTAATGAAAAGACACCAGTGGAAAACAGAGTTAATGAGTTAATTAAAGAACAGGCCATAAGCGAGGATATAGGGTCCTTGGCACCACCCAAGCCCCCACAGCTTACGTTGCCACCTGCCTTTGAACCCATTGAGTCTGATGTAGATAATTGCAAACAAACAAGCTTTCAGGACACCAGTGGAAAACAAACAGAGAGCCCAGAGGAACATGAGCTTGAGCAAAACATGGGGGATAGCAAACACACACACTCTCCAGTGGCCTGTTGTCCTGTAATTGAGATCAGAAGCCCAGTGTTAGGTTCTACAACTGAGCACACCCAATCCACCACTGAGGGCCTTTTGGCTAATTTAAGAGAAGGAAATAATGAACTTCCAAAGCTGGGTGCTGCTAATGGAGAACACCTGTTAGATGTAAATGACACCTCTGCGTCAGAGCAGTTCAGGACTTGCCTTTCAAATGTCTCACTAGACTCCTCAAGTCTTCAAGAAAACTCAAACAAATTGGAGATAATTAAGCGTGGTCCATCTGAATTGCTCTCAACATTGGGTGACAACAGAAAGGATAATGAGGACTTTATCTTCCAAAAGCCAATGCCTTTGCCAAAGAAACAAAAAGGGAACAGGACAGAAGATACAAGTGCATCTAAAAAGCACAGCCACTCTGACGTTTTGTTTTGGTCTGCCTTGGAGGAACAAGTGTCATCCAGCATGGCAGAGTCAAAAACTGACATGCAGAATGTCAGTGTCTCCTTGGAATCCAATAAACCTACTAACCAAAATGTAGAATACAGAACTGAGCGAAACAATGGTACAAATAAAGGTTTAATAAGCCACTTAACAGGATCTCATAGCCTACCACCAAATGAAATGTCAAACAATACTCTTGAGTGTAGTGAAAAAATATTAGTACAAGAAAGCCATCCGAGTGTTTTACTGAGCCAACAGTCCTCTTGGTCAGCAGATATCATTGTAGACTTTAAGAATGAGGACTTTTGGAGAACAGACTCTGACCAGTTGTCCCAAAATGACCTAAAATGTTTACCATCTCCTGGAAATCCCTTTACGCCTACTGATAAAACCCCTTTAAGTCACAAGAACCCATTTGTTGACCACTCTAGAGAAAGTCAAAGTCCTGAATCTTCTCTACAAGAAGACTTGAGCTTCAAAGATCTTCATGCAAGGGCACTCCAAGGGCTCTCATCTGACGTCATCACTGCTGATGTGAGAGCTTCTTATGTGCATGGCAACCAACCCCTGGCTTTCTCTACTCCTTCCTTTTTAGCTGCCCCAAACCCTAAATCCTCAAACTTCCCTTCTCCGATCCAGTTTTCTACAGCTTCTGGGGTCACCACCACCACAAACACCCACATAGCAACTTTGTCGTATCTCCACTCTCCTGCTGCCAGTGGTGTGACATCGCCATCACCTGTGGTTCTGCCTCAGGAGACACAGCCAGCTGAACATCCTTTTATGCCTCTAAAAACCAGGTGAGAAATCTGAGATTTAAACGTTAATGCTTTGGTGACGGGTTAATTGGGGAAACTTGTCATGAGTGAGTGGTTTAATGTGGCGGTTTAGTGTGTTTAACATGTTTGCCGTCTGAAAATGAAAGGGTCAATTCCTCCATTTTTAACGTTCTAAAGTCCGCTTTACTCACAACCTTTACCTCCGCATACAAAAGTTTTAAAAACTACAGAAAATTTTTGTACAAAAATATTCACTGTCATCGTTCCCCGCTGCTGTCTCCAGCCCATTCCAGGAGCGCCTTCTTGTGAACCTTTGAAAGCACCCAGCACTCCCAGGACCTCACCTGTGCCTAGGGGCCTGAAGTCAGTCTGAGGTATTATTTTTGTGCAAAATTTTTAATTTGGCTTTTTTTTTTTTTTTTTTATAACAAAATTCCAGGTATGGATTTTAGTTCATAGTTACATATGTATGTAAGTATGAATATGCCAAACCTGTGGGATCCCTGTGGAAGCTGGAATCCACTGTTTTCTGCATTCTGTGCCGAGTGGCTGCCCCCACAGGGGGTCACTCATTTGACATGGGCACAGACCCAGAAAACGGTGGCCAACACTGTGGTATCCGTAAATACTCCAGTGATTTCCAGCCTTCCTAGAGATCTACAGGTGTTGCATATGCATTCTTATATTGCTCCATGCTGGACTAATGTAACTATGCACTAAAATCAATACCTGGAGTTCAGCATGAAGCCACTTTTATTTAAGGGATGACTGCTGTGAGTAAAGCGAAGCTACCATTTTCTACTTTGTTGTACCTTTTTATTGCTCGGGAAACCTTCCTCAGTGCCTCTCTGGTTTAGCTGTACTTTTGTTTCACTTTGTTTCTGTGGTTTGACGTCTTCAAACTTCATGGCTAGGCCCTGCCAACTGCCATTTCTGGTGCCCAATAAAATGCCTCATTGGCCATTAACATGATTGCTGGTGAAGCTTAACCACTGAAATTAGATCGTTGAGGGGCATGAAAGAGTCTTTTCAGACTAATGAAGGTAATACTAGGCATCTTTTTCTGTATGCTCTTGGGCACAATTTTTTCCATTTTACAGGTCTAAAATTGAGTAAAATTAAGATTTAAATAAGTTTATATTCAAATAATTTTTATTGAAAAATTTCAACACACAAAAAGGAAATATGTGAACATTTACATGGAACTAGAAGGGTTCACATTTGAGGAACATAATACATGATAAGAGAAATAAGAGTGGAGGATCCCCACCGTAGATTTAAATGTTTAAACCACCCAAAGGTTTCTTGTATATCTCTTGGGGTCTTTATTGCTGAGATCTCTGATTTATTGACCCTGCTCATCTGCTGCATCCATTAACAGGTAAACTTTCACCATCCCTGCGGGATTTTTATTTAATCTTCTGGATAATGTTATGGAGAAGCTAGAACACCATTTTTCATGTAGGCAGAAGCCAAGCCTGGAATTATGGTAGAGAGCTTTTGCCACCAGGCTCCACCTATATAATCAATATTTCAGATTTCAATTAACTGGCCCATTTTTCCGCTTGTGCCTTAAAATTTACAAAGTTCAGAAATCTGATGGTATGATTTCACTTTGATAGCCACTTTATTTATAACAGGTACTTATACAGTGCCGTCAATTTTGCACAGCGCTTTACATATGTATTGTACATTTACCTCAGTCCCTAACCCTCAAGGGGCGTACAATCTAAAGTCCCTAACTCACATTCATACATACGCTTACTAGGGGCAATTTAGACAGGATCCAATTAACCTTTCAGCATGTCTTTAGAATGTTGGAAGAAACAGGAGTAGCTGGAGGAAAACCACGCAGGCACAGGGAGAACATGCAAAATCCAGGCAGCTGGTGTCGTAGTTGGGATTCGAACCAACGACCCTAGTGTTGTCAGGTTGAAGTGCTAACCATTTAGCCACTGTGCTGCCCATTGATGGGCATTTGTTGGGGGTCTGTTCTTTGGGAGTTTGGGTGGCAGTTCATTATTTGGGGGTCCAGAGGTTTGGGTGGCTGTCCATTCTTCGGGGTTCCAGAGGTTTGGGTGGCTGTCCATTGGTTAGGGTTCTGGAGGTTCTCTGCGGCTCTTCATACTGGTAGAGATGTTGACTGGTAAACCTGTCAGAGAAATGGGGAGCCTCTCTGCTTACCTGCTCTAGAAATTGCTAGTTGCCTGGCACCACTGATGTCTAGATAAAGAGAAAGAAAAGATTTTACAGTTGTCTCTTAAATAAGAACAAAGAAGAAATTTTCTAATTGGGACAACTATTCCCACTACAACTTCCTCTCACTTCTGTTGTCTCTGCAACAGGAAGCCAGCCTTTTCCAGCCATCATACAAATAAATTGATAAAAGGCATAGGCCAAAATTTTAAAGAGAACCTGTCAGCTGTTTTAGGGCCTGAGCTGATGGTCTTTTTGTTTGCTTAAAGTGGGTGTAACGGAACCGACCCAGTCTGCGCTTGGGTACTTACGTTAGACTACCGCTTCCCAGTCCGAACACCGACTACAGACACCACAGCCGACCAAACAAGACTAGACGACAGCAGTCTGTCTGAACATGGAACTTTTTATTTCAAACTTGAACTGGCTTTTTATACACTCAGGGAGCAATCCCCCCTCCCTGCATAATGACACAGGGCGAGCAATCAACACTTGGCAACAAGAGACACACAGGTATTCAAACTTCACACCAGCAGACAGTCCCATCAGGAGGGAGGGCTGCTGGAGACACCTCCCCCACTAAGCTAATACACAAACACATCCCCTAATAGTTTGCTCCCAAGCAAGACACACAATAGAACAATGGGGTGCAACCACATGGCATTAAACAATCCACAACCCCCACCCCACCGATACATGTCTACACAATATTAGGACAGATCACCCTGTACCCCTAACAGGCACAGGGTGACTTACACATAATAGGGATATGGGGAGCTGAGACAGGGGTCTCTCCACCTCTCCAAAGTGAGCTGTGTTCCATGGGCCCCCCACCCAAAGTGACTCCCGTCACAGTGGGTTTTTGCATATATGGGAATGCAAAACCAGCTTAAAAAATGTTTTTTAGGCAAGGTAGATGCATCCTGTTTGCCCATTTGCACTAACCTAAAGTAAACCACCCTCCCCCTCCTACAGATACATATTACCTAGATCCAGCCTGGTAGCCAAAGCCAGAGGTGTTTACTTACACCCTGTGTATTATAGCCCCGTAGACTTCTGTTATTCTCCTGGCTCCTCCAGCCTTGAGATACAGCCCTATAGAAGTCTATGGGGCTATAACACACAGACTGGGCCAGGACAGAGAGACTTGGATGTCAAACACTGGAGACTGTGGCCATTGGATCCAGGTAAGTACGCATGTGTTGAGAGGGAGGATATGTTAGTTTGGGTCACTGAAAAGGGGCAAATGGGACAAGTGCACTTATTTAAAGCAGGTAAGCAGGAGGTCAACTCCACTGGACAATGAATTCCAAATGATGTCAAAAGCCTCCTACACTGATGTAATCAAACAAGACAAAACCCTTCCACACAGGCCCCTAAAATGTTAAAGTTGAACTCTGTGACATATCAAAATTTCCCTTGCAGTTTACCCCCCTACTGCGAGGGTCAAATGCTCCTTTTTGTCTAGAGTTCCCAAAAAAGCACTTTACTTGCCTTATCCCTTACTCCCCTGGCAGCTGGTGCTTTCCTCTTCTTTTTGAAACTCTGGGTTGTTGGTGGGCCCTCAACATCCTCCGAATGCAGGACCCCTGGTCCTGCATTGTATATGATCATCAGAGTATGACCCTTGGACAGAATGCCAAAGTGAATGCAAAGCTGGGAAGAATCTCACTAAGAGGAACCTGTGGGAGTGAGGGATCATGCATTTAAGGGTAACTTTTAGTTTTATAGAAGCCTTTAAGAGAATCAGCACGTTACAAACTAAAGCCAAACCAGAGGGGCACACAAAGGAAGAGATCTGGTATATTAAAGCTGACGATTGTTTTAAGGTCATTTTTACATAGTTACTCTTGTTCAGTTTGGACCATATGTATGCATGGTGCTGTAGGAACCACTATTACAGTGATCTTTACTTGCATCTACACATCAACCAACCATGGAACACTTTTCATTCATTTAGAAAATGCAAAATGTTTTTTTTGAATGGCTCCTGTGCCAAGTAGCAATCTCTCTTGTTTTCAGTGAGCGGGATTGCAGCTGACTAGCATGGTACCCAGAAGATGGCGGCAATCGTTGTAGTAGCGGGTGCCTACTACAGTCATTTCCATCTTCCACTGGGATTTTCCAGGTATTGGACCGACATACCTACGTACATTGGTCCAAATTTTCATACCTGGAACTTCTCCTGCAGTTTTTGGCACCTGCTATTGGTCAGGACTTTGTTATAAATGTTCTCCGTTGCTCAGTTTTCTTTAACACCCTCTGGCTCCCTAAAGCAAGTGTGTCTCTCTAATGAAACTTGAGTGCCAAATTGATTGGGTTAACCCATAACTGGTAGCCTTGCTTGTACACTATGGCCCAAAATCTGCTTTCACAGGCTTGCTTTTGGCCCATAAGCAGCTATAACAGCTTCAACTCTTCTGGGAAGGCTGTCAGACAAGAAGGCCCGGCTTGCAGTCTCCACTCTAATTCATCCCAAAAGTGTTCTATTGAGTTGAGGTCAGGACTCTGTGCAGGCCAGTCAAGTTCCTCCACCCCAAACTCACTCATCCATGTCTTTATGGACCTTGCTTTGTGCACTGGTGCACAGTCATGTTGGAACAGGAGGAAACCATCCCCAAACTGTTCCCACAAAGTTGGGAGCAAAGGACCACATCCAAATGGTAGTTCCTAATGAAGGTATTAGGAAAACTCCAGCTTGCTGCTTTACATACCATGTCCGCTGAGACCTTAGACCTGACTACCCAAGAGAACGAAGCTGCCCTAGTGGTGTGCGCTCGTATTTCCTGAAGGGGGGAGAGGCCTTCCAGCTGTAGGTTTAGAGGTTTTTTTAGGTCTATTCACCAACCGGTATCCGTCATTTTAAAGTCGAACTCCAGGAAAACCTCTAATGCATGGCTAAAATGCATATTTGGATTTCATTCCGAAAGATTTGTAGTTTGTCAGCCTTCTAGTGACACCTATTCTGTAAGATCAGTCTGCTAATCGTTGGTATAACACAGATTCAGAGGCGATGCTCGTTCACTGTCCAATGAGGAGGCTGAGATGACACCAACTGGCCTCTTGCACATGGCCTTAATAATTTACTGATGTCTATATGTGGGATCTTGCTGGCAAAAAGATCTTGAGGGGGAAAAAAAAATCAGTTACAGTGTGTTCATAAAGACCCACACGTGTAAAATTCTGTATCCTTTCTAAAAAAAAAAAAAAAAAAAAAAAGCTACAAATTCTATTGCATGTCACCCACATGGAAGAGGCCTTATGTAATCACGGAGCTGTACTGCTTAATCCAGGGGTGCTCAACCTGTGGTTCTTGGAGCCCTCTGATGTGGCCCTTGACCTCAAACCAAGGAAGTACATGCACGGGGTCTGCAATCCATTGATCATGACCAGGGCTTGCTGACCCGGTAGGGGAGGAAGCAGGAGGACGCAGGGAGCGCAGGAGCCGCATAAGCTGATGCTTCCTATGTAGCGCCGGCTGCTATTCCAGGGACAGTGATACCAAGTGCACTTCGTCTGGGACCTTTCTAGCAGTTTGGATGCCGACAGAAGCTGGAAGAGGGAAATGTCCATGTATTAACCACTTGCACTTATACCCCCTTCTTTACCAGGCCAATTTTCAGCTTTCAGCGCTGTCGCACTTTGAATGACAATTGCGCAGTCATGCAACACTGTACCCTTTTGAAATTTGTATCATTTTTTTCTCACAAATAGAGCATTCTTTTGCTGGTATTTAATCGCCCCCGGGAGCTTTACTTTTTGCGCTATAAACAAAAAAAGTGCAAACAATTTGAAAAAAAAAAGTTTCTTTCTATTATAAAATTTTTCAAACAGGTAATTTTTCTCCTTCACTGATGTGCGTTGATGAGGCAGCACTGATGGGCACTGATAGGCAGCACTGATGGGAACTGATAGGCAGCACTAATGAGGCGGCACGGATAGGCAGCACTAGTGAGGTGTCATGGATAGGCGGCACTGATAGACAGCACTGATAGGTGGCACTGACTGGCATCACTTCTGGGCACTGACTGGCACAACTGCTGGGCACTGACTGGTGGCACTGGGCACTGGCAGGTGGCACTGGTGGGCACAGATGGGTGGCACTGGTGGGCACATGTGAGTGGGCATAGGTGGGTGGCACTGCTGGGCACAGGTAGTTGGCACCTCTGAGCACAGGTGTGTGGCACTGTTGGGTGGCACAGGTGGGTGCACTGCTGGGCACAGGTGGGCGCACTGCTAGGCACAGGTGGGTGCACTGGTGGGCACAGCTGGGCGGAACTGGTGGGTGGCACTGCTGTGCACTGATCATCAGGGAACTGATTATTAGTGCCCTGATGATCGGTGCCGATCCCCGCTCTGACAACTGCCGGTTAGCGGCAGTACTTTCCTCACGATCTGACAGCGTGAGGAAAGTGCAGCCGAGAACCGGCAATTGCATTTCCCGGTGATCAGCGTGTCATTGGACATGGCTGATCATGTGGTAAAAGGCCGCTGTGATTTGCCTTTTACCACATCACGTGATCAGCTGTGTCCGTAGGACACAGCGATCACAGAGATCGCCGGGTGCGCGCCCCAGAAGAGCGCGTTCTGGGAGGACGTTCTGGGCCCTCCCATAACTGGCCGGCCGCAGTGTAGCCATCATTCAGCTATCTGTGGTCGGCAGGTGGTTAAGCATCACATACACTTTGCTTTTGCAATGGGCATATTTGTACCAATAGAAGGGTTAACTATTAGGCTGCTTTCACACTGATCTGCGGGTGCAGCGCAGTGCTCCTGCAACTTTCCTGCAGGTTAGCTGCATTGAACCATAGGCTTCTATTCTAGCCTGAATGAAGGAGTTTTTGTGCGCTTTCATAAAGTGCACCCCACCCACAGGATGTAATAGAAGTCTATGGCAGGTAAACCGCAGTGCAACAGTGTGAATGAAGCCTTCCAGGGGGCTCAGGACAGTAAGGGCTTGTTTACATTTGCAGTTTAGGGGGTGATAAAACCTCATAGTTGAGGCATGTTTTTACCGCAAACCCTAACCACTGGTGGTAGCGTCAGGGGCTCGAAATGGCGACTCAGCCCCATGCTCCAGGGGGCCCATGCGGCCTCCCTGTCACATTCTGTTTTACACTTGGATAGAAGGGGTGGCAGGCACGGCATATACAGGAAATGATCCTGTACGAGCCCTATGGAATGAGATTGAAGTCTGGAGTCTAGTACTGAAACATTTCTGGAGACAAGTTTAATTCATCTCAGGTAAATGGGGGATCATTAATTAAGCCAGTTGCTCACTTTTTGAAGAGTGAGGACCACTTAAGTGATTTGGTAACAGGTCATGGGCCGCAATGAAATGGTTCAGAATTTCACATTTTTTATTTTGAATAGTGTAATGAACATTTTCCTCCTATAAACATTAAAAGCTGCTTTCCCCTCCTCTCCCTCCTGCCGGAATTCCGGTGCTGCAGGAGGAAAATGTTCATGAATCGCTAGTTATGCAATCGCCTTTCAGGGGATTTTTTTTTGCTGTTTACTACTGCTTTAATCCGAAATCCCCCATTTACCTGAGCAGTTTAACATTTGTTTTCAGAAATATTTCAGTGCTGGACACCAGATTTCCATCTCCTTCTAAAGGGCTTATTCAAATCTCAGCCATCTGTTCCTGGAAAGCATTTTTTGGCCCCTTTGATTGATTTTAATGGAATCACCTGAAAAATGTGCTCCCATCAACAACCTGCTTTTGACTCATTGAAACAAAAACACCCAAAAATACACGGCTCAAAAAAATTAAAGTAACACTTTAAAAACACATCAGATCTCAATGGGGAAAAATATCATCTGGATCTCTATACTGATCTGGACGGGGTGATGTGTTAGGAACGTAAGGATGCCCCATTGTTTGGTGGAAATATAAATTATCAACCTACAGAGGAATGAATTCAAAGACACCCCAAAAATCAAAGTAATAAAATGATGCAGCAGGTGAGTCCATTTTGCTGAAATGTCATTGCAGCAACTCAGAATGGTCCTCAGTAGTTTGTATGGCCCCCACGTGCTTGTATGCATGCCTGACAACGTCGGGGGGGGGGGGGGGCTCCTAATGAGATGACAGGTGGTGTCCTGGGAGATTTCCTCCCAGATCTGGACCAGGGCATCACTGAGCTCCTGGACAGTCTGAGGTGCAACCTGGCAGCGTCTGATGGACCGAAACATGACATCCCAGAGGTGTTCTATTGGATTTAGGTCAGGCGAGTGTGGTATCATTTCAGTGGTATCAATTCCTTCATTCTCCAGGAACTGCCTGCATATTCTCACCACATGAGGCCGGGCATTGTCATGTACCAGGAGGAACCCAGGACCCACTGCACCAGCATAGGGTCTGACAATGGGTCCAAGGAATTCATCCCGATACCTAATGGCAGTCAGGGTACCATTGTCTAGCCTGTAGAGGTCTGTGTGTCCCTCCATGGATATGCCTCCCCAGACCATCACTGGCCAACCACCAAAATGGTCATGCTGAACAATGTTACAGGCAGCAGAACGTTCTCCTTGGCTTCTCCAGACCCTTTCATGTCTGTCACATGTGCTCAGGGTGAACCTGCTCTCATCTGTGAAAAGCACAGGGCACCAGTGGTGGACCTGCCAATTCTGGGGTTCAATGGCCAATGTCAATCGACCTCTATGGTGCCGGGCAGTGAGCACAGGGCCCACTAGAGGACATAGGGCCCTCAGGCCACCCTCATGAAGTCTGTTTCTGGTTGTTTGGTCAGAGACATTCACACCAGTGGCCTGCTGGAGGTCATTTTGTAGGGCTCTGGCAGTGCTCATCCTGTTCCTCCTTGGACAAAGGAGCAGATACCAGTCCTGCTGATGGGTTAAGGACCTTCTACGGCCCTGTCCAACTCTCCTAGAGTAACTGCCTGTCTCCTGGAATCTCCTCCATGCTCTTGTAACTGTGTTGGGAGACACAGCAAACCTTCTGGCAATGGCATGTATTGGAGGAGTTGGACTGCCTGTGCAACCTCTGTAGGGTCCAGGTATGGCCTCATGCTACCAGTAGTGACACTGACCCTAGCCAAATGCAAAACTAGTGAAAAACCATCAGAAAAGATGAGTAGGGAAAAATGTTAGTGGCCTCCACCTATAAAACAATTCCTGTTTTGGGGGTCACTTCATTGTTGCCCATCTAGTGCACCTGTTGTTACTTTCATTAGCACCAAAGCAGCTGAAACTGATTAACAACCCCCTCTGCTACTTACCCGACCAGATCAATATCCCAGGAGTTTCACTGACTTGATGCTAGACTCTGATTACAAAGTGTTCCTTTAATTTTTTTGAGCAGTGAACATCAGCTTGTACAAACATGCAGTAAATAATGCACCCAAATGAACAAAGCAGCTAGATTCTGAAGCCTAAATCTAGCCTCATTCACACAATTCTAAGTTTACTTTGACTTCAAAGTGTTACTAAACCCCCAACAGTACAATCAGTCTGTAGATGCAGTAAAGCATGCTTGTTATACTCACTGTGGAACCTAAGGGGTTAATCCTCTGCATTGTGTAAAAAGGCCATTTGATCCTGTCTTCTCTGTTCCTCCATTTTTTTTCAAGCTACCACCTCTTCTCTCCTGATATGACAGACTGAACCATAGGCATTTTGCACATGCTCAGTTTGGTGTGTATTGCTAGAGAGGAGTTTTTTTTTTTTTCTTGGAGAGCGCATGTGATCAGCACATGGCTAATCAGCACTGTCCAAACAGGTCAGGGCTTCTGCATCCTCCTAGAGCAGAAATAAGACTCCTACAAGTTTTAGCTAGTGCTGGACTGGACACTGATAGAAGTCACAAGACTGCTCTAACTGCTGATGAGAAAAGGTATTTAGCAGTTTATATTTACTAAAAATTGCATTTTCATGTTCTGTGTACTGTGGGAGACCGGATATAGTGAATGCAGGGTCCTGGGAGACCAGATATAGTGAATGCAGGGTCCGGGGAGACCGGATATAGTGAATGCAGGGTCCGGGGAGAGCAGATATAGTGAATGGAGGGTCCGGGGAGAGCAGATATAGTGAATGCAGGGTCCGGGGAGACCGGATATAGTGAATGCAGGGTCCGGGGAGACCGGATATAGTGAATGCAGGGTCCGGGGAGACCGGATATAATGAATGCAGGGTCCGGGGAGACCGGATATAGTGAATGCAGGGTCCGGGGAGACCGGATATAGTGAATGCAGGGTCCGGGGAGACCGGATATAGTGAATGCAGGGTCCGGGGAGACCGGATATAGTGAATGCAGGGTCCGGGGAGACCGGATATAGTGAATGCAGGGTCCGGGGAGACCGGATATAGTGAATGCAGGGTCCGGGGAGACCGGATATAGTGAATGCAGGGTCCGGGGAGACCGGATATAGTGAATGCAGGGTCCGAGGAGACCGGATATAGTGAATGCGGGGTCCTGGGAGACCGGATATAGTGAATGCGGGGTCCTGGGTAGACCGGATATAGTGAATGCGGGGTCCGAGGAGACCGGATATAGTGAATGCGGGGTCCGAGGAGACCGGATATAGTGAATGCGGGGTCTGGGGAGACCAGATATAGTGAATGCGGGGTCCGGGGAGACCAGATATAGTGAATGCGGGGTCCGGGGAGACCAGATATAGTGAATGCAGGGTCCGGGGAGAGCAGATATAGTGAATGCAGGGTCTGGGGAGACCAGATATAGTGAATGCAGGGTCTGGGGAGAGCGGATATAGTGAATGCAGGGTCCGGGGAGAGCGGATATAGTGAATGCAGGGTCCTGGGTTTAGTATCATTTTAAATAGTGCTTCCATCAACCTGGCTCAAATTACTAACTGATGCAGCCGCTGTATGTGCTGTATTATAATGTAGTAGTATCCGCTACATACATACAGTAAGTGGTGATTGGCCGAGGTAGAAATTGTGATCTCCACCTGCCATTCCAGCAGCAGACAGGAAGTCTTCCTTTACACTACAAGCAATTTGCTCTCAACGAACTTCAATGGTAGAGCCTTAAAAATGCGAGCTGTTTTTTTTTGTTTGTTTTTTTTTCATTGGGGGTTGGGGGGGGTGGATTTAAATTTAGAAAAAAGTTTAAGCCTCACACACCCACAACAACACTTGTACATAAAAAGCCTGTAAAACAACCTACCAAAGATGTTCCACTCTAGTGTGAATGGACCCGCTTTGACATGTAGCTGCTGGTCATTAATCTAAACCCAAAAATGTAATATATTACAGAAGGTCCTCCTCGGCAACCAGAGCCAGACCAGCCACAAAGATCTGAATATACGGCGGACCCTTCACGCTTTCCTGCCGACCACACAAAATAGCCACGTTTGCAGGTGGAAAAAGACAATTCAGTGTCCATGTGTGGCATGTCCAGGAACAGTGGTAGCTGGTGCAAAAGTTAGAGAGCGTTAATTGCCGGGGATAAGTGACGTGATGTTTTTACCGCAGACATGATGCACGATCACCGTTGGGCTATATCAGGGGTCTCCAAACTTTCTAAACAAAGGGTCAGTTTTCTGTCCTTCAGACTTGAGGGGGGGCCGGACAGTGGGGGGCTTATTGCCCCATCATTGGTGTCAGTGGGAGGAATAGTGCCCCATCATTGGTGTCAGTGGGAGGAATAGTGCCCCATCATTAATGTCAGTGGGAGGAATAGTGCCCCATCATTGGTGTGTCAATGGGAGGAATAGTGCCCCATCACTGGTGTGTCAGTGGGAGGAATAGTGCCCCGTCATTGGTGTCAATGGGAGGAATGGTGCCCCATCATTGGGAGAACTGGTGCCCCATCATTGGTGTGTCAGTGGGAGGACTGGTGCCCCATTATTGGTGTATCAGTGGGAGGACTGGTACCCAGTCATCAGCGTGTCAATGGGAGTCATAGTGCCCCATCATTGGCGTCAGTGGGAAGAATAGTGCCCCATTTTAGGTGGGTCAGTGGGTGGAATGGGGCCCCGTCATTGGTGTGAGTGGGAGGAATGGGGCCCCATCATTTTGGTGTCAAATTTTAGGTTTTTGGGGTTTTTTTTCTTTTTTTTTTTAATTTGGGCATTCTCCACCTGTCAGGGATCTCCCCGATCCCTGCCGCGATGGTCCCGGCGCAGGCGCAGTGCACCGCCCTGTGCAGGGACACGGGCACTAGGTCCGGGCCGGCCGCGGCGTTCGAGTTCGCGCATGCGCAGTAGAAGCCGCGGCCGCCCGCTGGGCACCAATGGCAGCGCAGGGCGGGATATTTAAATGGCCCTGAGCTGTCATTCAGTGCCTTCTGGTCTTTCCTGCATCCTGTGAACCTGTGAACCTGTACCCTGTAAGTTATTGACCCGGATTGTACCTGACCTTGCTGTTTTCTCCTATTCTGACCCTTGCTTTGCCTGACCTCTCTCCTGAATGCCCCCTATTGGATTTGACCTGCTGTTGCTGACCTGGCGTGTGACCCGACCATTCTATGCCCGCTGCCTTGTACCTTGCCGCCCTCTCTATTACCGACCCGGCCCGTCTGACCTTGCTCATCCATCCATCCATCCCGTGCAGTGGGGTCTTCTGACCTCCTCACATCAGACTCTTCCCCGTGGGAGCCCCTTGCGCATACTACTACCACTGACGGACGCACCCAGTAGTCACGACCTGGTCTCAGGGAGCTCCAAGTCCATCCCCACCATCAGGGGCCCTGGTGAACAAGCACCCTGGGACTTAGACTCCGTGCGCTCGGGACGCCTATTCAGTGGAGTGCTAGTAGTACCGCCGGGCGGTCCCTTACACCACCCCTTTGCCTTTGACTTCAAAGGGAGCTCTTGTAACTGAAAAAGGGCAATGCAAGCATTTTTGCGTCAGAACTCTGCTCTTCTCCCCCTCTACAACCCCTTTCCTCCCCCTACCCTGCCCAAGAAATAAATGCTTGATCCATTCTATACCTGAAAAAACTTAAAAAACGTGGAATATGATCCTATGCTCTGCTCAAGTGTGAATTCAGTTTTACAGGTCTTGTGCCTTCCCCAGCCTTTAGACAAGTTAAAGCCTGTTCTAGTTAGGTGCTACCCCAGATGGGAGGGTAAGGGTTGATGCCTTTTAGTCTTTAGTTTTGGCAGGCTATCTCTAGGTCCAACCCACTGATACTGTGATATAAAAGAGGGACAGTAGTCCACAAGAGATGCCCCAAACCTGAGCATTCCTGAGAGAAGGGGAGACTATCGGGAAGCCACACCCGGTAGTAGTATAAGAATGGCGTCTGCTGCTGTAGTAGTGTAGAAGGTCCTCTGTACCTGGTGTTCGCCCCGAAGACACCAGCTGCTGGGAAATGCCTCTGATGGACTCTGCACATGGTCTATACCTTTTGCAGGTATGCCAGGGCATCACATAGCTTGAGTTAGGAATAGGGATATAGCAATAATCCTGTTTCTTTATCATACATCACGGGACACAGAGCAGGCTATTCATGACTATGTGGGTTATAGGCCACCTATAGGTAAATGGACACTGGCCAACCAATCAGAGAGGAGATCCTCCCCTATATAATTTCTCCTATACAGAAAGTATCTCAGTTTTTTCGCCAGTGCCTGTAAGGTGGATGGTCACTGAAAGTGTTGCTGTGCTCTTGGAGCATACCTGAAAGTCCAGAACAGTTCCATTACAGAACTGGACTTTAATAGGATTCATTCAGAAGGCTATGATCTAAAATGGACGGTACCTGAGCCTCACTGGGTAAGAAGAATCCTCAAGGTTTTGCCTGTGATGCAGCCTTACGATGCTGGACCCCGTGCAGTTTGAACCTTGTGCGGTTGTAAATCTGACTAAGGTGCTTCCATGAGGTGCTATACGGGTCCAACGCAGCAGCCCCTCAGCATGGGGACTGAATCCTTGAAGGTCTGTATGACAATGCTCGCCGTGATTGGTGAAGGTTGGTGCCTGAAAGAAGTTAGGGACCTGCGGTGGGACTGGTAAGATATCTAATTTTTTTCTCTCTGTAAGAGAATCAAACAAAAGCTTTAATTTGGAGGGAAAAGGAGAGGTGTTGTGACGGAGTTTCCACCAGTAGGCGTGCTCACTATTGTTCCTGAGATGTGCTTGCTCTTTTTCAGTCACTAGAGGGAGTTTGGCCGGAAACGGACGTCAGTCATATTTTGTCTATCTGGAGGCCAGGACACACATTTGCTGCTGCTGAGGAATCTCCTGTGGCCAGGACACAGAGCAGGCTATTCAGTAGGGGGCACATGAGTACTCCTCTGAGGGGGAAGCGTGGACCAGTCAGTCAGCAGCTGCCCTAGGTGGCTCATAAGGCAGCATTTTCATTGAGTATTTTTTTTTAAGCACACTACTTGTGCAGCTGTATCATTGTGATCTGTGTTACCAGTGGAGGTGCACAGCTTTGCGCTATCTGAAGAACTGTCTTCCAGAAAGCAGAGTGGGGGAGGTGCAGCAAAAAAGGGCACTAATGTACTACTGCCAGGTCCTGAGGAACCTAGCTGAAGGTCTGCTGTAATATCCTCTCCTGACAGACCAGAAGCGAAAGGGCAGTCTGAGCCACTGCGTTTATCTGGCATTGTGTCTACTACTGGGGCTTCTGCCCCAGCATATGGAACGAAGGATGATCTTCAGTTTTAGCGGGTTTAGAAGATAAGATCGCTGGGATGATTGCATCAGTTTCTCAGGGGTCTAAGAAGCAGGATAGATCCCCATCACTAGAACCATCAATCCTGGAGCAGGAATGGGTGGATCCGGAGGATGAGGAAGACCTGGAGGAAGGTCAGGCAGTAGAATCTGTCTGAGGAGTCACAGCCTGAGGAGAAGCAGGAGATCTCTGCCTCTCAGTCTGACACATTTTTAGTCCAGGTCCTCACTAATATGGTACAGTCTGGTTTCAGGCTACCTCCGATAGAAACCTCTGAGGTTACTTATTCTTCCTTGAGCTCTTTGAAGCCTTCAGAGTACTCAGGTCTTTCTAGTGCATCCTCTTCTGGAGCAAATTATGCTGACTGGGACCACCCAGACAGGGTTTTTGTTCCACAAGAGGTTTTCTGTTTTGTACCCCATGGAATAAAAGTTTAAGAAATGGGGGTTGCCTGTAGTGGATGCAGCTGTTTCATCCCTGAATAAATCTATAGCATATCCTGTGGATAATGTACAGGTTTTCAAGGACCCAGCAGATAAGAAGATGGAATGTCTCCTTAATGTCTCCCTCTCCCTGGCAGGTTCTGCCACACAGCCAGCAGTGGCAGCTATTGGCATTTGCCATAGTCTTTCTGACCATGTTGCGCAACAGATTGGAAGACCATCAGTGCATGGGGAAATGCTCGGCTGAGGATTTGGAGGATATTCCACATGCTTTTTTGTCACGGTTGATGCTCTTAAGGATTCAATTCAGTAAATTTCTTGCTTGGCCCACTTATCAGGGCACATATGCAGGGTTTTGTGGCTGAAGAGTTGAAAAAATTGTTGGCAGGTTTTCCCTTTCATGGGGAACTGCTGTTTGGGGAAAATGTGGACAAATATACCCAAAAGATTTCAGGGGGTAAAGGTACTCTTCTACCCTCTAACAGGAAATCCAAACGCCCTTCTTTTAAGGTGTCAGGGGCTTCGGTTGCTGGCCCCTTATCTACCAGGCAGTCGATTCGCCACACGCAGGTCGCAGCTTCTAGGGGTAGATCTCAAAATCAAATCCTAAGGAGGCCCTGTAAGGATTCAGTCCGACAATGCCACAGCAGTCACATACATCAACCACCAGGGCAGTACCAGGAATCGAGGTGCTCAAAAGGAGGCAAACTACATTTTGACTTGGGCAGAGAGATATGTTCCAAGTCTGTCAGCAGTGTTCATTCCAGGTGTGGAAAATTGGCAGGCAGATTATCTCACTCGCTGGCAGTTGATTCCAGGGGAATGAGCTTTGAATCCAGATGTTTTTTCAATAAAATCTGCCAGCGATGGAGTTACCCGGATGTAGATCTATTGGCATCCAGGTTCAACAAAAAGTGGAGGGTAAGGAACCCTCGCGCAGCAGGGGTAGACTCTTTAGTGATTCCTTGGAACCAGTTCTCATTGATTTATGCCTTTCCTCCTCTCAAACCCTGCGTAAGAGACGTGGCAGCAGCTGGATTGGAGTCTATTCTGGTGATACTGATTTCTCCGGCCTGGCCCAGGAGGGCCTGGTACGCTGACATAATGAAGATGGCAGTAGACTGGCCGTGTGCCCTGTCGTATCGGCCAGACCTGTTGTCTCAAAGTCCTATATTGCACCCAGCTTTATGTTCGCTGAATTTCACAGCATGGGTATTGAAACCCAGATCCTGAAGGATAGGGGAGTGTCGTATTCTGTCACCCGCATCATGTTTGGTGCTAGAAAGAGTTTCTAGGGACATTTATTACAGAACCTGTAAGGCTTACATTTGTCTGAGGTTCACAAATGGCACCCACGAAAGTATGTGATTGGCAGGATTCCGTCTTTTCTTCAAATGGGGTTGCAGAAGAATTTGGCTGTTGGTACCATTAATGGCCAGGTAACGGCATTTGCTATTTTTTTTTCCCAGAGGCCCATTGCATCTCACTCTCAATCTGCTTTTTACCAAAGGTGGTTTCTGGTTTTCATCTCAATCAGGACATAGTTCTGCCTTCGTTCTTTCCTAGGCCTCAGTCAGCAAGAGAGAGATCTCTACATACCTTGGATGTGGTTCATGCTGTAAGGGTCTTCTTGAAGTCAACAGCACAGGTCAGGAGGTCAGAGGCTCTTTGTGCTGCCAGAGGGGCGTAGGAAGGGGCAGGCGGCATCCAAGGCAACTATTTCTCATTGCATCCGCCAATTGATTATTCAAGCCTATGGGTTTTTTTTAAGTAAAGTCCCACCCTTTTGGATGAAGGCACACTCCACCAGGAGTGTGGGGGCATCTTGGGCAATCAGGCATCAGTGGCTCAGGTTTGCAAAGCCTCTACGTGGTCTTCGGTTCACACATTCACAAGGTTCTACCAGGTGGATGTCCGAGCTGCTGAGGATTCTTCCTTTGGCCACAGTGTTTTACGGACAGCTGAGTAGGACCTGAGGAATTTACGGTGGCTATCATGGTGTCACCCTCCTCTCAATATTGCTTTTGGACATCCCACATAGTCATGAAAAGCCTGCTCTGTGTCCCGTGATGTACGATAAAGAAAATTTGAATTTTTTTTCTACATACTTACCTGTAAAATCCATTTCTTGGAGTACATCATGGGTCAAAGAGGTCCCACCCCTCTTTCTGGAATGTCATTGCATGCTACACAAACTGAGGTACTTCTGTATAGGATGGGTTATATAGGGGAGGACCTCCTCTCTGATTGGTCAACCAATGTCTTCACCTATAGGTGGCCTATAACCCACATAGTCATGAATAGCCTGCTCTGTTTCCCATGATGTACTCCAAGAAATGGATTTTACAGGTAAGTATGTAGAAACAAATCAGAGTTTTGCATGTTGGACTTTGAGATGTTCATTTTGCACTTTCAAGTAAAGCTCTGAAACTTTGTTCCCACCTGCTCTAAAGTTACAAAAGAGGTGTAATGCAAGTAACCGGCACCTTTGGTCTAACGTTTTGGTCATGTAACACACTGGGGTATGAAGACAGCCCTGCAAGAGTTAACACAGTGTAAAGTGCAAGTCAGTGGTCACCTAGGGGTAATGAAAATTTTAAAAGTAGCCTGCCATTAGCGTGTACCCGTAATAGGTGGGCCAGCCTCTAGCAGGAAGGGAGATGTTGGCAGCACTCCTTCCTCTAGCAGTCTGTCTCCCATAGTAACAGGAGTGGATCTGCATCTCCAAGACAGGGGCGGACTGACAACTCATGGGGCCCCCGGGCAATAGGGTATCATGGGGCCCCTGTGTCCTTGCCCAAACTCAAAAAAGCCTATGAAAAATGTACCAGGGGCATCTCATGGGGCCTCCTACTGACCCCGGGCCCTCGGGCAGTGCCCGAGTTTCCAAATGGTCAGTCCGCCCCTGCTCCGAGATCTCCATCCTGTTAAGAAGTACAGATGTTCAAGTGCAAGGTTAAGTGCACGTGTGGAGCCCACACAAGGTGCACAGCAGGGGCCCACTCCACTACTGGGGAATGGTAGTGGAAAACACTTGACAAGTGGTTGTGGACAGGCCTCAGCGTGTCCCTCCTAATTTGCAAATTACAGTGGAAGGATCACTGTGACAAACTCCTGCTCTCCTACCTAAAAACTAATACCTACCAACAAAGGTAAAGCTGCTACATACAATCATATACCCAAAGACAAAAAATATAAATGAAACACAAATGATGCAGCGCTACTACCATAAAAATTCTTCACACATAAATGAATAAGTGAAATAGTGCAAAATTAGTGACACAAATAACATAAACACACAATATTAAATAGTGCCAAAAAACTCATAAATAATCACGTGTGACAAGTGTCAATACAAGGTCATAAAAGGACCAAATAACATAAATGGTGCCCCAAGTAATCCAATGGGATCCAATAGTGCTCCAAATCAAATAAGTAAGTCACAACAGAACTCAATGTGCTAAAAAACCTCCCACCGGAACCAAAAATCAGTTCCCACCATATAACACAAAACACACGTGCATCCCAATAAACGCATAAACTAAGAACTGATCATGCAAACAAACATGAATAAATATATAAAGTCCCGTGAGCTGTAAAACACCTGACAATATACAAAAAACCATATATAAAGTCCACATCAATTCCTGAAGAAAAAAAAAATGCTGATAAATGTGCAGAGATATCCAAAAATGGCTGAATTGCCCACTCACCTCCCTCTTGCGACCCGCACAGGGTCAAAAGGCCTTCAGGATCACTAACACATGGACCCTTAATAGTAGGTAATCCTCCACAGCTCTCCACACTGACCTCCCCTCATGTACAGATTCCAGCACAGGATCACAGGGCAGCAGATCTCCTCTTCAGGCACATAAGGTGGCTGCAGCCACTTGATCCCTCAGATCAGATGTACTTGCATGGGGTCCAATGTAAATAAAGAAGGCGTCCTACCGGAAGTGCGTCACCGCCAACACGTATTGTCACGCTTAACACGTGACTTCATCAGGGCCCACGTCGGATGCACGTGTGTTTTGTGTTATATGGTGGGAACTGATTTTTAGTTCCGGTGGGAGGTTTTTTAGCACATTGAGTCATGTTGTGACTTGTTTGATTTGGAGCACTATTGGATCCCATTGGATTACTTGGGGCACCATTTATGTTATTTGGTCCTTTTAGGACCTCGTATTGACACTTGTCACACGTGATTATTTATGAGTTTTTTGGCACTATTTAATATTGTGTGTTTGTTATTTGCGCCGCTAATTTTGCACTGTTTTACTTATTCATTTATGTGTGAAGAATTTTTATGGTAGTAGCGCTGCATCATTTGTGTTTCAGGTATATTTTTTGTCTATGGGTAAATGACTGTATGTAGCAGCTTTACCTTTGGAAGGATGTGCATTTCCATAGGGACCCGAGAATAACTGGAGGACTGTTATGGTGCAAGTGTACACAGTGTATCGGCCATCAATTATAACGGAGGCCCACCTTAAGGTCAGGTATTCCACCCATGGCGGTCTAAGCATTGTCCCAAGGCATCAATGAAGCGGCACAAAAGTAAAGGTAACCCACGTGTAGGATGGACCCTGTCTCAGGTGCCTACCCACATGGAAGAAAAATATATTTGAAATATATTGATATATTGACATATATTTGAAATGCTACAATTTTGGCCATACCTTTATTTATATATATATATATATATATATATATATATATATATATATATATATATATACACCGTATTTTCCGGCGTATAAGACGACCCCCCTACTTTTCCTGTTAAAATATAGGGTTTGGGATATACTCGCCGTATAAGACTACCCCTCTACCAACCAATCACGGCAAGCGATGTACCAGTATTTTCTGTGCACACTGCATACAAAGCCTGCTTGGATTGGGTGGGTCAGCTCTCCCTGCCTGCCCAGCCCTGCCTGTCTCCAAGATGATCCGAGCGGTACCATAAATTGCACAAAACTGCCACATTATAATATTAATAATTAATTACCGTATTTCATAGAAATGAAGGGGACAAGGTCGGATGCAGCAGTACCATACCGGTACTTCCGTGCTGACGCTTCTGCGCATGTCTTCGGCAGCAGTAGACGATCGCTGATCATCATTCCTCGCAGAACTGCATGAGACGTCGGATGCAGCCGTTCAGTGCTCGATTGATCGTGACTGAAACTGTGACATGCGCAGAAGCCGCTACCCGATGTGTATCCCTTCTCTGCATATCACAGTTTCAGTCAAGCTCAATCGAGCACTGCTGCATCCGACGTCTCATGCAGTTCTGCGAGGAATGGTGATCCGCGATCGTCTACTGCTGCCGAAGACATGCGCAGAAGCGTCAGCACGGAAGTACGGTAAGGTTTCAGCCCAGCACCCGGCGTATAAGACGACCCCCGACTTTGTAGAAGATTTCCAGGGGTTAAAAAGTCGTCTTATACGCCGGAAAATACGGTATGTATGTATATATATATATATATATATATATATATATATATATATATATATATATATATAATACTTTTTTATTCCAAAATATCTGAAAAAATATTTTTAAAAATGATTTCAAATATACTGTCTTTTAAAAATACAAATCTACATTTTTGGAACACATTCATTTACAAATATATGTAAAAATATATGTTAATGACTTTTTTATATGTTTAAAAAAATCTGAAGAATACATTTAAAAAATATATATTTTTAAAATATATTCAGTTTTTTTAAACATATAAAAAAGTAATTTTAACATTTTTACATATATTTGTAAATGTATTCCAAAAATGTAGATTTGTATTTTTAAAGACCTACAGTATATTTGAAATCTATTTTTAAAAATATTTTTCAGATATTTTGTAATATCGCATTTCAACATGGTGTGTGTGTGTGTGTGTGTGTGTGTTTTATTGAAATATATTGAATATGGCCCAAATTGTAGCATTTCAAATATATGGCAATATATTTGGGAAGAATATTTTTAAAATACATTTCAAATATATTTTTCTTCCATATGGGTAACGTAGCCAGGAAGAACCCAACCCAGGGGTAGTCCTCTCATGTGACCCACAAATGTTGTCCAATGAGCTAACAATGAACATGGAGGATGGCCTCTACCCTTTACAAGCCTGTGACTGGACAGTTACATTTTTCCTCTTTCAAAATCCATCTCAGTGTCTTGTGTGACTCTGGTGATTGGTTGTCAAAATCAAAGCTACCCGAGAGCATGTGTGTTGAGACCGAACAGTGGTGTAACTGTCATAGACCTCTTCACTTTTATGTATCTTAGAAACCTGCTAGATAAATGTTTTGACCTCTTCATCTGTCCCCTCAGCCCGCACCCTGTGAAGCCCATCAGCGCCGCTCCATCAGAACTGGCCCCTGAAAAGAAGGCACAGAAGCCGGTTTTGTCCACAGCATTGACCAGCGGTCTGGAGATGCTGAAACATGTGACCATAGGACAACATCCATCTAGCAAGAAGCAGGAGATGGACCGACTCAAGGTGAGTTGTGATGTGTGTTTATGGCATTGTTTTTTAATCAGGGTGCTGTGGCACCATGGAGTGCCATTTGAGTTCCCCCAGTGTGCTGTAAGGAGAAGACCCAGTTTGCCTTGGATCAGAGATGGTTGAGAGGACCCAGTGATCCAGAGACGACTCTGATTTGATTTGGGGGCTCTGAAGGGGGAAATCTGTGGTGATAGTGGGCATTTGACATATCAGGGGAACTTTGATGTGATGGGGGACTCTGACATGATGGCTGCATGGGGCTGGCAGCACGGCTGGAGGGAGCCTACTGGAACATGGAACAAGGCAAGTACATACTCCTTATTCCAGCGATAGGCTGGATTGTTCCCTCCCACTGCTTGTAATAGCAATCAAGCGGCTAGTTAGCTGCTCCAACTGCTATTACAAGAGAGCCGACTGTCGGTACAGAATGAACGGTACCACGTGAAGTCCAGTGATGTACCAGGTATGTGACTGGTCTGCAAAATGTACCTGCATTGTGTAAGTTGCAAACAAGGAGACTAGTCACCAGTATTGTCTTTGTTTAGGCCATCTTGGAAGGGGCAGGGCTTTTTCTGTTGAAACCCCCACTCCCTTCCAAATGATTAATGAGGGATCACTCAAGGAACAGCAGGAGAGGTGGAGGAAGCCAAGTTCTACAGACTGAATGAAGTAGATGGAACCTTGCCCTGAAGGTTCCTGGGTTCAGCTTCTAGGCGCCACTGCTCCAGTGATTTCCACTAGCTTCTGGGTTTATGCCGAGAGGCTACCCTGCTGCATTGTGAACACAGGAGGTCTTTTGCTTGGCATGGGCGCCATTCGTGGAACACCTTTTTTTTTTTTTTTTTTCTCTCAATGAATGCAAAACATTCTTTGATTGGACAAGGCAGAGAGGCGGGGCAGTAATGTCACAGTTGCCAACTCGTCCAATTAAAGAACAGTTTGCATTCTGCTCCTTATGGGACCTGGAAGCTAGCGAGATCACGGAAGTAGTGGTGCCTGCTAGAAGCTGTGCCCAAGGATCTTCCGGGCAAAGATCTCTACTTCATTTTGTGGAACATTGCTTCCTCCACCTCTCAACTGCTTCTTGAATATTCCCCATAGCCATCAGATTATTGGCCAGGTATGGCACATGCATACTTGCACTGGTCCAAGCTCCCAATGTAACTACACTCACTGGCCACTTTATTAGGTACACCTTGCTAGTACCGGCTTGAACCCCCTTTTGCTTTTAGAACTGCCTAAATTCCTCATGGCGGAGATTCAACAAGGTGTTGGAAGCATTCCTCAGAGATTTTGGTCCATATTGAAATGATAGCATGCCCTGACCTTTTGACTTCAACAAGGCATTTTCGTGTCCACAACTACCATTCTTTGTAAACCCTAGCGATGGTTGTGCATTAACATCCCAGTAGATCAGCAGTTTTTGAAATACTCAGACAGCCCTCCTGGCACCAACAACCACGCCACATTCAAAGTCACTTAAATCCCCTTTCTTCCCCATTTTGATCGGGTTTGAACTTTAGCAAGTTATCTTCACCGTGTCTAGATGCCTAAATGCATTGAGTTGCTGCCATGTGATTGGCTGATTAGCAATTTGTGTTCCCAAGCAATTGAACAGGTCTACCTAATGAAGTGGCTGGTGAGTGTATGCAAAAATATACCATGCGTGGAATTCTTTAAGAACTTCCCCTTGCTGTCATTATCCATCCAGCCTGAGAATATGTCCACCTTAGTCAACCAACCAAGTGCGTAGTATGTGGATGAAAGTGGCCTCAGCCAGCAAAACTCCAGCCAATGCCCCCTGACATGTTTCGCCCCGCTCACTGGGGCTTGGACACAGAGGTGACCTACTACTGCAGAGAGTTGGTGAGCGTCGCCTTTTCTTCTCTGATAATGCTCCTACATCTCTGAATTTTGCACTGGTGCCAGCTCCCTTCACTGCAACCGGCGGGGAGATCTCTGTCTCAGCTTACAGCGGCATTGCAAGTTTCATTTGGATCACCAAATTCTGGAGAAGTGGCAGAAGCTTGCAACACTGCAGGTGGACCACGTCATTCAACAGGACTTTGCTTATTGCTTCTGGCAATCCTTCTTGAGACTTAACCATATGGGTTAACTTCAGTTTTAAACTGTTAAAGCTTTAACCCACCTCTTGTGCTGACCCACTACTGAAAATAAAAATGACAATGACCTTTGGGGGAGGAGTCAATGCTAGTGCAGGATCAGAGCAAGTGTGGACTGAATGACGTTGGCCTTCGTTCAACTCCAAAAAAGGAAGCCATCTGTTGGAGCAATGGATGTTCTGCAGGGGATGGCACCAGATAGAAGGTAAGTATTGAAGTGAAGGCTCTGTTGGTGGTGGTGAGGTCCCCTTTGTTTCCCTTTTTTTCCCTATTGTATTTTATCCGCTTATTTTGCTGCAATTAAATTTTGGTAATTTTTCATTTTGTTTAAGCTGCTGTTTGTCCTTTTTTAGACCTTCTTGACCTAGGGGTCTCCTTTCCCTAGGTTTTTCTTCCCTTTTTCTATATTGAGGTGAAAGCTGCCTTTATTTTTAGAAATGCTCAGCTGTTCTTTCTTTCTATATTTTTTTTTTTTCCCCAAGGCTGGAGTTTTGCCTTTAAAATAGGTGCTGGTTGAGCATCTAGGATACAGTATATAAGACTGTAAGAGAAATATTCCCATATACATTATGGTAAGGCTTTGGAACCCAATACCCAACACGTAGTCAGCAACATTAAAAGCCAACCTGCTCCCAGTTTATCCCAATTTAAGGTGACTGCAGGCACCCCAAAGTGCCATCTCATACCACCGGCTTGTCAGGCACATGCCTCAGTCATGGCTCAGACACCTGGCTGCATTGCACGCTGAATGCACGTGTCACTTGGTAACTCTTAGAGACTTGTGACATGCCATCTGTACAGGGTCTCCCCGCAGTATTCCCGACCCCCCCCCGTATTGGAAGTGGTGATAAATTTAATTATCTAACTCCCAGAGTGTGGCAGGGTGGAGGAAGCCTGTAGGATGGAGGTCTCCGATGTCATATAATTGTCCCCGGTGTCACACGGGCTGCATGATGAGATGTGACAGGGTGTGACAAGTTTAATGAACTCTGCTTACACTGCAATATGCTGAAAATTCTCCACGGATCTCCCAGAACCCCCTGAGAGCTGGAGGTTATTTTAGCTGCTTGTCCCAAAGGTGCTCTGTGTGTTTGTGTGTATTCTGTATAGATATAGTATTAATGGACATTACACTGGCACTATAGTTCTTTAAGAGAACTATATCACCTGGTGATGGTGGTGGTCAGCATACATAAGGGGGTTGTGAGACCATAACGGAGATCAGCCTAGGACTTTAAAGCTGCAATGCCATATCCATCCAGGCGATAGACATACATTGTTATATACCTTTTTGGCCAAAGTTATGTGGACAACCCTCCAAATGATGGTGCTTTCGTGCTTCCAGTGAAAGGTACAGTTATTGCTACAGCCTACATATCAGTTTTAGACAACTGTGCGCTTCCAACCTTGCAGCAAGTTTGGTGGTTGTCCTTTTCTGTGCCCCATAACTGCACCTTTGTGTACACAATCTGATCCAAAAAGACATGGATTGATGAGTGTGGTGGGGAGCTACTCAAGTGGCCTGAACAGAGCTCTGACCACAACGTTGCTGAACACCTTTTGGGATGATTCAGAATGCAAATTGCAAGCCAGGTCTACTTACCCTGCCTTAGTACATGAGCTCTACTCGCCACACCTTAGCACCTGAGCTCGCGAATACTGATTGGGCAGAAATTCCCATAGACACTCCAAATCTTCTGAAAAACCTCCTTGGAACAATGCTGCAAAGGAGGAGCAACTACATATTAATGTGCATGGTTTTCAAATTGGATGTTCAACAATTTCATGTAGAAGTGATGGTCAGGTGTTTGCATATGTTCTGCTGTGTTCTCATTTGGTTTTGGCATGGAATGTCCAACAAGCTCATATGAGAGTGATGGTCACGTATTCACATACGTTCTGCTGTCTCCTCATTGAATTCATCAGGAAGACAGCAGATGGCTCTGAGAATGCTCAAAAAAGTGATCAATGTATTTTGCATAATGACAGAAAATACAAAGATGGTTACATTTCTCATTTCTTTTTTTATGTGTTTAGAGTGAGACATATAATTTAATCTAATGGCCTTCCCATGTGCTCAGGCACATGGGAAGGCCTAGGACACTCGGTGATCAATGTTTTTCGTGTAATGATAGATAGTACAAAGCTGGTTACATTTTTCATATATATATGTAATTAATCAAATGGCCTTCCTATGTGCTCAGGCAAGGCCTCTTTTAGACTTGTACATGTAGAAGTTGGAGTTGCATTCAAACATTTTTTCTTATTTCTTTTAGGATGTGTCCTCTCCAGACCAGGCAGCCAGATATTACCACCTGACCCATGATGAGTTGATCCAGATGTTGCTGCAGCGAGAGGCCGAGCTGCAGTATAAGGATATCCACATGCGGGAATTGGAAGACTACATAGACAAACTTCTGGTGCGCATTATGGACCAAGCACCTGCACTTCTCCAGGTTCCTCTGGAGACCAAGAAATAAAAGCCAAGATGGGAGAGACCTGGTAACACGAGTGTGGCCATATGACACGGTGGTAAAAAGGTCTCCCAGTTAAAGTCAAATACTGTATCCCCTGTGGATAAGTAACTGTTAAGCTCACATTGGTTGAGGACTCCTAGCCATGACTTGTACAGGTGGCCTTCAACTCTTCTGCCATAAGAGACAACAATATGGTGCTGAGCATCCTTTCAACTCATTGAAGCGCAATCATAGCTCAGTTTCACTCTTGGATTATTATACAGTATATCTTCAGCCTGGCCTAACACTGCGCTTAGTGTACACTCCACAAGATTAATTCAAGTATTAAAGGACTGCTATAGCTTTACTTATGTTAGAGCTGCTAGTGACACCCACGGCTATGTATGTTAAAGTCCTCACACTTGTACTCTGGAGAGTGATATCTGACGATGATGCCCAAATAACTGCCCTCCCAACCTATGCCACTTCTGAGGAACCTTGCATATTGATGAATGTTTTTACGCATACACACACCAATTTATAAAATGCATTTTATTATGTCTAGATTGTGCATACATTTATCTAGACTTGATAGCATTCAAGTGTCCCAGATAGCTGTACGCTTGTGTTATCACCAATCTTGTGTCGCTAGGCTACATCCTGAACTTTTCTTAAGCTGTCTCCATAGATTCATACATATTATATCCCACATTTTATGCCACTGGGCCCCTGCCCAAACATCTTCAGGTAGTTTACTTATTAGGCCTCAACCTTGAATAGGGTGATAAGTCCTTAAGTTTGACAGCCAGCGATCTACAGTTGTGGCCAAAATTATTCAACCCCCACTGAAATTGAGTGTTTTGGCCAGTTTGACATTGCTTTTGATCATTCAGTCATCTTGCTTACATTTACATTAAAGAGGCACTTGTAGGTCAGACAAATATAACATAACAGTTATAATGAAATAACCACAAATGTCTTTTCTGTGCTCACAGCATTATCAGTTTTATTCAACCCCCAAGTGACATTCAATCTTAGTACTTAGTACAGCATCCTTTTACAGTTATAACAGCTTTTAAACGTGAAGCATAGCTTGACACAAGTGTCTTGCAGCGATCTACGGGTATCTTCGCCCATTCTTCATGGGCAAAGGCCTCCAGTTCAGTCACATTCTTAGGCTTGCGCACTGCAACTGCTTTCTTTAAGTCCCACCAGAGGTTCTCAATCGGATTTAAGTCTGGTGACTGCGATGGCCACTCCAAAATGTTCCAGCCTTTCCTCTGCAACCATGCTCTAGTGGACTTGGAGGTATGCTTGGGATCATTGTCCTGTTGAAAGGTCCAACGTCTCCCAAGCCTCAGGTGTGTGACGGACTGCATCACGTTTCCATCCAATATCTCCTGGTACTGAAGAGAATTCATGGTACCTTGCACACGCTGAAGCTTCCCTGTACCTGCAGAAGCAAAACAGCCCCAAAGCATGATTGACCCTCCACCATGCTTCACAGTAGGCAAGGTGTTCTTTTCATCATAGGCCTTGTTCTTCCTCCTCCAAACATAGCGTTGATCCATGGGCCCAAACAGTTCTAATTTTGTTTCATCAGTCCACAGAACACTATCCCACAACTTTTGTGGTTTGTCCACATGGCTTTTGGCATACTGCAGTCGACTCTTCTTATTCTTTGGAGACAGCAAGGGGGTACGCCTGGGAGTTCTGGCACGGAGGCCTTCATTACGCAGTGTGCGTCTTATTGTCTGGGCTGAAACTTCTGTACCCACATCTGACAAATCTTTTCTCAGTTCCTCAGCAGTCACACGGGGACTTCTCTCCACTCTACGCTTCAGGTAGCGCACAGCAGTCGAAGTCAGCATCTTCTTTCTGCCACGACCAGGTAGCGTTTCAACAGTGCCCTTTGCCTTGAATTTGCGAATGATGCTTCCTAAGGTGTCTCTTGGTATGTTTAACATCTTTGCAATCTTCTTATAGCCATTGCCCTTCCTGTGAAGAGAAATCACCTCTTCTCTTGTCTTCCTGGACCATTCTCTTGCCTTCACCATGTTTGTAACCACACCAGTAAATGTCTAGAAGGAGCTGAGTATCACAGTCATTTTAAAGCTGCCTAATTGGTGCTTATTATGCTTGATTGCTGCTCGGTGACATCCACAGGTGTTTTCAATACCTGATGGAAAGCACCTGTATGAACCTCTGTTCTTCAGAGTGGTAGTCTTTAAGGGGTTGAATAATTGTGGCAATGAAGAAACCACATAAGAACCATTTACTACTGTATTACATAAACAATTGATGTCATTTTAGTTGCATTTGGGTAGTTACAACGTCCTTGTAGGATTTGATTCTGAATACAATTCCAAATGTACACTATAGTCCCTAAACCCCTTTACAGCATTGGGGGTTGAATAATTTTGGACACAACTGTAAGTAATCCTTCACATTCTTGGCTAAGTGACTGCTGTAAATTCAGTTTAACAGTCTTGATTCCTTCCGCCCGTTGAGGTTCTTTTTGGTGTTGTCGGTTAGGGACAACTTGTTCTACAGCTTACTTAAAGCTGCCACAACCTTGAGCGTTTCAAACTGACCATAAGATGAAGAAAATGTGCAAAATGTTCCCATCATTGGAAAGTCCTGGTCAGTAGGTCCAGAGATTTAGGGGTCTTAAGTTTTTTTGTATTCAAATCTGAAGAGTTAAGCACTTGACCCTAATCGCTCCCAACTCTGAACCAAACCTGGTAATCCTTTAACATTATAGTGGGGTCTCATTGTCCAGTACAGAGACTTCAGCTGATGGGAAGTACAAAAGTTCAAGCTTGACTTTTACAGGAGCAGTCAAGTTTCGCATACAACTTCCGCTGCTTGCATCTCTGGACAGTGCTGGGACAAGGTCCTTTTGCACCCAACCTGAAAAGGCCAAAGTTTTCCTACCCATGTGCTGTGATCAGCGGCAAAGGTTGCAGGTCCTACCCTTTTTGCATCCCCCCCTCCTTCTGAAATGCCCAAGGTGGCCACCTTTTCTGCCTGCCCCTCAGTCCAACCCTGGATCTCTTTTGATACTCGGTTTTAACTGAAGGTGCTGTTCCTGCACTTTTCGTTATTTTTAAGGTTGAAATGCCCATGTTTGTGACAGGTTTGCTTTAAATGGAATGAAAATGCAACAAGGCTGTTATGTTTGATGAAGAATGATCCATCATAGTGCCTGCTGCATGCTATTTTTTACTGCAGCAAAGCTATTCTTGTACCATGTTGAGACACCATGCTATGTATTTCAGTAGCCAGCATGTCATACAAGTTGTAGAAGTGTTTGTCTAGACAACCGTGGATTCAGCCATTGCACATTGACTGTCTATTATGTTTACCAATTGGCTTCAGAACTTTAGTCACAGGCCTATGACACCTGTTGCAGGTGAGTGGCAGACCTGGGAATGGTATTGCAGATGACTGGAAGACCTGGGTTTGCGTATTGCAGGTGACAAAACACAGATATTCTTATCTGCCTTCTTATTCGGGGTAAATGACTCAACGTCAAGTTGGAGGGGTCAACATGATGGACAACAACCATTTGTGAAATAGTGCAGGGCCAGCTTCCATGTTTCTCCCAGAAAATGTCTCTTACTGCGCTGTACATACACAATAGTCCCATTGTTATTGACTCTGTTGATCTTTCATTTTTAGGGATCCCCTGCATCGCAGTGGGGTGACACATGGCACCTGGATGCTTATATTACAACTGTAGGGTTTGTTTGCAGTTTTAATAACAATTACAGCTTCTCTTCAAACCTGGTGTGGTAATTTTGATCTCATACCTTGGTGTGCTTTGCTGCTATACCCATCACATTATTTGCCTTGTGATTGCACTGACCCTCTCGATACACAACATTGCTTTATTTGGCCAGGTCTTAGTGCAGAGTGATGGGTTCACACAAATTCCAGCTTACTAAGATTTATTGCAGTTTTCTTCATGAAGTTCTTTCTACTTTCTCCAAAGAGTTTTAGGTTTTCTTCTGCCATAGTTTTAAATTCTGTAGCATGGCAGGAAGCTTTGCCATTACAGTAGCCAATCCTCATACTGCGATGTTGGTATAGGTGTGAAATCTAATTACATTTTATATATGGGCCACCCTGGACAGAGGAGACCTGTACAGTCCCTTTACAATAGTCAGAGACTACTTGAGAGGCTGGTTCACTGATATTTCAGTTTTGGTGGATGGACGAACAAACTCCAGTAGAGCAAATTCATCATCAAGGACTATGAGAAGTCCGCATCCTTGAGTGAGGCTGTCGGCTATTTTAGGTGTGGGATAAGCCTTCTGAACTTCCTTTCTCCAATCCAAGGGGAGTGCCTTGGTGGCCATTAAGGGAACTCTTTGGACAGGTTGTAGGCCAGCAGTTTGGCCTAAGCCAAAAAGTAAGAAAAAAGTCATACTCTAGTAACAAAGTGTAATTAAATCAGATAGGCAAACCTATAGAAGGCCTTTCTGGCCAATGAAGGTTGGGGCTTACAACTTATAGCATCCTTTCTCAACTTTTTTACTTGAGGAACCCTTTGAAATAATTTTCGGCTCTCAAGGAACCTCTGCTGAAATTAATTAATTGTGGGTCAATTAAAAGAATGCGCCTTTCATTGATCTGTGGGAAGAATGCCTATTACATTGGTGGCCAGTGGTAAGAATGACCCTTATAGACTGCCAAAAAGATCATTGCTGTCTTGTTGCTTGCTTTTCCAAGTAGCACTAGACCTGGAAATATGGTGACACCATCAAAGCGGAGGTCAGTTGGCCGCAGCTCAGGAAACCCCAAGCAACCCCTAGAGTAACTCTTTTGTTCCACAAAACCCTGTTTGAGATTGGATGCTTTGGAGTAACTACTCATTGGAAAGGGTTTCTTCATCAACCGTTTAAATCATTTAAGTAATGTCATGGAAACCTCCAGCAATTCCCCCAGTTTATTTTATATGAAACCTTGTGAAATATACAAAACACTAGATGTACAGCAATTGCAGCTGTGTGTGATGTTAGATTGTTACAGAGCAAACCATCCCTTTTAGCGTGGACACTAAACCACAGGCAACCATATTTTTATCAGTCTACAGTTTTGGCCTCAGGGTGATTTCAAAGGGTGGGTGGTTAGGCTTTATACTGTTCTACACTTACCCCGATAAACTTACTGACAGCAGCTTGGCTTATTGTTTGAAAAAGTGTACTAGGGTGTATACAGTGGCTGACCATTTATCATATTTTGTTTCTGCTTATGGAAATTAAGTGGCCAGTCCACCTTTAACTGGTATTTGCTGGGGACTTGTACTGCCGGCTTTATAGATGTTCTGGCTGCAGCCATCATGAGGGGGCTCCCGCTTTTCCTCCTGGATTTTTATTTTGGGGAACACAGCAGGGGAAGTGGGTACATCTCATGGGGGGTCAACAAGGTCAACATTTATTTAAGGTCAACAAGCATCTGTTCGATCCTTCAAAAACTGAAATATGGCTTCAGAAGGACAGTCTACTCACAAGCAGCTCACAGTATGTTTCTCATGAGTTTTTCCAGCCCTACCGCTCAACGAGCATCTATTCACTCCTTCAAAAACTGAAATATGGCTTCAGAAGGACAGTCTACCCACTTGCAACTCACAGTATATTTCTCATGAGTTTTTCCAGCCCTACCACCTACCCTTTTCCTTTTGGAGATTCTCTCTTCTTGCTTCCTTTTTGTATAAAGTAATCTGAATGAAAAAAAATGATGTACATAATGCTGTATCAGCATTGCACTTCTTGCATCAGCACAATTGAATTTTTCTTTCTAACGTGTATATATTTGTGTTGGAAAGGCAAATTTATGGCTTAGCAATAACTAGGACTTTGTGCCGTATTCAGAGCTTTTGGTTACCTGCAAATGCTGACTTGTTTTAAAAGTGGTGGCTTCAAAACCGTAATTCTTACGCTAGCTTTTCTAACTGGTAAGCTGCCGACTTGCATTTTTGGGGTCAGAAACCTGATGTACAGATGCTTGTTCTGGACCAGTGGCTGGTCAAATAGAGGAGCTAGAATGAGGATGACAGGAATGGCAGCTGAACCTTTGATAACAAGTTGGCAGTGCCCATACTTGATCACAACTGATGACTTGTAAAGGCATCATGTGACCTTGTCATCGCAGCTTGGCCAGGACCATAGTCTGTACTGTTCTTTTAGTTCTGGTGATGTTGCTTAATCTCCTTTTTAATATTTCTGCAGCATATGCTGCATTCTCATGGCTTGGCCCTCCTGGATGTTATGATCCTGGCAGAACTAGCAGTGTCTTTTATTTGGACTGCATCAATGTCAGTAGCTTAGTTCTTAATGGAGTATGAAGACTTGGTTGTATCAAGCAGTCTGTGGAGTGTAGCCTGTCCTGGAATGGGTGAAACAAACTTAAGAAACCAATGGTGGGATTTACATGCATTTCACATTGAGACAGTGATATCCTCCCTGTGTATTGGCCACGCAATTTGGTTCAAGGCTGTTTTATGATCTGCTTGTATTAAACTCCGTAATCCATTACAGGTTTTCTGATTTTAACAAAATATAGTACTGCAGTTGTGCAAATTTTTAGCACTGCAATTGAGCAACTTGAACTAAAACTGTGCTGACTATATTTGTCTTGACTTATCACATACTCAGTCTGCTTAAAATTTGGCTCTATATTCTACTAGCAAATCAATGGAATTTCTTTAATTTGAAAAAATTGCTCTTTACGTTCAGAATCCACTCAAAAATGTTTAACTGCAAAAGACCTCTCCTGATGTACCTTTTATAATGGTGTGGTAATGTTGCTTCCGATCTTGAAAAATTCAGCCAGTAATGTACCACCTATACTGCACCAAGTTTTCCAGTGAAATAGACCAATCGCCTCTAATCCCTCTGTTTGAGCAGGGGGACTAGTCAAGCAACTGCCACTTTTTACAAGGTAGCACTGGTGTCTTTTTTTTAGTCCGTGTTGCCTAGAGTGGGTGGCCTTTCCCTGCCCATGAAATATGATGTTGGGTGATACGATGACTTCCTCGACATAGATCCCACAGAAGTGTTTGAAAATATTTCACAGTGTGCAAGCTGTACATGGCAAGACGGGGAGGGGTCAGTGAAGAAAAAGAAAAAGGATCCCCAGAGTTCAGCTTTTCAGGAAATGTCGCATCTAAACCTGTAGATTGCCATTGCCACCTTTCATCTCCTTCTGAAAATGCAAGTTGCCTGGGTGTTGTAAATCTGGATTTCTTAACCAGGGTGTCATGGAACCATAGGGTTCCTCCAGAAGTTGCTAGGGGTTCTTAGAGCAATGAGCAATTTTTGCCTCTCATATAAGTTCCCACTGACACCATTGATCCTTCTAGCTATTTGTAACAGGGTAATTCTTCCCAGCAATCACAAATGTCAGGACCATTATTCCCACTTGCCATCACATTAATGTAGCATGAGTTGTAGATACATTGAAAAAGACGATCATGAGGTTCTTCTAATAGATGCCAGCATCCCTAAACTGTAAAGTTATATCAAAAGAAAACCCCAATGGTTGGGAATTTAAAGGCATCAGTAAATGGGTAGAAAAAAAAAGTCCCAACCATTGGGGTTTTCTTTTGATATAACTTTACATGAGTTGTAGATGGAGAACCCCTGCTAAAAAGTTGCTCTTAAACTAGAAAGTTATTTCAGGGGTTCCTCCATGTTGAGGCTGTTATAAACACATCTGACTTTAGTACTTTCAGTGATTTGTGACAGAACGGAAACAAGCAAGAAGGTCAAAATGATGTGGTGACACCCAATTATTAAATATGCTGGATCAAAATAACCAACCAGGGAACTAGCATTTTCATAAAGTTCACCCTGAATTCTCCATATGTTTCCTTTTAGTCCTACATGATGACTTACATGTTGGTAAAAGTTGCAGGAGGGCATTATACATGTTTGAAGGTGGACATCCCCTCGAAATGTGGAAGTAGTTCAATACTCGCCATTTAGCTCATTCTATGCATTTCAAAGCCATACATCAGCAAATATTCATCCATACGGCTATATATTATCTGCTAAAAATACCATGCAGACCGTGAAGGGAGTATACTCTCAAGAGGGTGCAGATTCCATTGTTAGAATGTATTAATCTTCAGCTGCGCAACCTCACTATTTTCACAGGTCTGACCATCGGCTTAATGGTAAGTCCATCCACACAGGTTTCCGTTTTTGGGTGGAGCCTTGGAGGGTTCAATCATTTATACTCCCAGCTCCGCCCACTTGCGTTTATTTCACACTACAAAGAATGCAGCAGATGTTTGAAAGAACCTCCAAGCAGGTCTTGCCAGTAGAAACCCCAAAGACGTGAAGAGGCTAATGGGTGATTAAGCCCCACCCAGGGGCCCGCCCAGGACTGAAGGTCTGTTTTGGGTGGATGGGACCCAATTTAAAGTGATTTTTATGTGTTATCCGTTTTGTGCATACGTTGTAAGGACAATGGTCACTCGCTTGATGGAGGGGGAAATGTTCTCTTATGTACAAGGTTATATATATATTGCTTTGTTTAAATATATATTTTATAAGTGTTGCTTATGTTTTATTAAGAATGTTCATGAAATATTTTTTGTTTTTAAGCACTTTAAAAAAGAATAAAGTCAGTTACAAATCAGAACGGCGTCCATTTTTATTAGAGACACACACAGATCTAAGCCGCTCCAGGTGAGTAGTATAAATTATCCATTGACCATTAGTGAACGTGTAAGGTAACGAAAATCCAGAATCCCCTGCACTCTTCAATCTCTATTTATTATTGGTAAAATCCACAGACCGTGTCAGGGACAAAGGGTGAAAAGTGTTCCGATTCCAGATTTTCCTTACCTTGTCCATTTTTATTACTGTGCAAACAAAACGAAATTTGGGATGGATATAACTCCACAGCCACAAACTAGATCTAGATAGACCCATCTAGTAATAAATATCTAAGCTGCAGAAGATGGTTCCTAGACCTTGTACATGTCATTACATTGTCATTAATGGTTCATGATGATGAGTGCCCCACTCGCCACCTTGTATATGTTAAGATGAGTGGCTCCAAACACACAACAGGCCTCATAGGGCTTTCCCCTTACATTGGTTTTCTGGGGCTATGCCATTTGTGATGCTACTGGACCACTTACTTTCTTCAAGCCTGTCCAATTTGTCACACTTTTTTTTTTTTATATTATTATTATTATACAGTATTTTTATATAGCGCCAATAGTTTGCTCAGTGCTGTACATTATAGTGGGAGACAATACAGTAACAATACAATGCGATACACGAGGAGTTCGAGGGCCCTGCTCCTTGGAGCTTACAATCTAGGAGGGAGGGGAGAGTGGTACAGGAGGAAATAGCTGTGGGGGATGGAGTGGTGGGAAGAGCGGAGGAGATCGGCAATTAGGTGAGGGCGGGGTAGGCTTCTCTGAAGAGCTGTGTTTTCAGGGTGCGCCTAAAGGTGAGGAGGGTAGGTGACAGTCTGATGGATTGGGGTAGTGAGTTCTAGAGGATGGGGGAAGCCCTGGAGAAGTCCTGGAGATGGGCATGGGAGGAGGAGACCAGGGAACTGGAGAGTAGGAAGTCTTGTGAGGAGCGGAGAGTGCGTGTTGGGTGGTATTTGGTTATCAGGTCGGTGATGTAGTTAGGGGCAGTGTTATGAACAGCTTTGTATGTCAATGTTAATATTTTGAATTTTTTTTTTTTTTTGGAAGCCAGTGGAGGGATTGGCAGAGGGGGGAGGCGGATACAGAGCGGTTGGTGAGGTGAATGAGCCTGGCCGCAGAATTCAGGATAGACTGAAGCGGGGATAGCCTGTGTTGGGGTAGGCCGGTGAGGAGGGAGTTGCAGTAGTCGAGTTGTGATATAATGAGGGAGTGGATGAGTTGCTTTGTGGTTTCTGGAGTTAGGAACGGTCGTATTTTAGAGATGTTGCGGAGGTGGAGTCTGCATGAGTTTGTCAGTGATTGGACCTGGGGCTGGAAAGACAGATTGGAGTCTAGAATGACACCTAGTACTTTGGCTTGCAGGGTGGGGCTGATGGTAGCGTTGTTGGTCGTGATGGAGAGGTGGGGGGGGGGCTGGGGGGAAAACTGGGAGCTCGGTTGTAGCAAGGTTTAGTTTGAGGAAGTGGAGTGACATCCAGTCTGATATGTCGTTCAGAAGGCTAGTGATTCAGGTGGAATCTCTTTATATCTTTTATTAAAATTTTTCCAACACATTTCAAAAATTTCAAACAAATTTTCAAAAACATTTCAAAAATACACATTTCCACGTAAATTACCCATTCACTTCTTCCCCCCCAATTTGTCCCACATTGACCATTGTGCAGCAATGCCTGACCAGAGGAATTATTTTCAATGGGGTCCGTTTACACCTATACAATTTGTTTCCTAGGGTCTTGAGGAAAAAAGGTGCAGATGTTTCTTTTGGTGCATATTTGGCCCCACAGATGTCAGTAGGGGCACATGAAAATGAAGAAACCTTGAAAAAAGTGGAATTTCAGATGCACAAGTGAACCTAGCCTAGATGCTTCTTTCCACATTTATGAAGCCTGCTGTACCCAGCAAAGGTCTATCTCTGCTGTATTCTTACTCCTCTACTACTCTGTTGTATGTTATATCCTCCACGATTGCTCACCACCAAGGTTTCTCAATCAAGGTTCCATGGAACCGTAGGGTTCCTCCAGAGGTTGCTAGCGGTCCCTTGAAGAACATCCGCCGGGGGTAATTCTTAATGACCACAAGTGTAAGGAACATTCTTCCCACTGACCACCACACCAATGTATCATGAGCTGTAGATAGTCATTTTTAGCAGGGGTTCCCCGAGACCAAAAAGTCGTTTCAAGGGTTCTTCTGTGTTGAAAAGGTTGAGAGAGGCTGGTCTACACTCTGCTGTGTGTTTATATACTCCACAATGCTCTTCTCTATACCCTGCTGTATGATCTATACCCCACACTGCTTCTTATACTCTGCTGTATATTGTCCAAAATGCTCTACTGTATGCTATATGTTATGTTCTCCACAGTGCTTTCTATACATTGTGCTGTATGTTCTATACCAACTTCAGCTCCAGCAACATACCCGTATGTATGGAGTTACCTGATATACTCCTATGCTGGAGTTTGGGTATGAGCCATTATACCGTGCTGCAACTGTAGGCATCATCCTGGTACCGTAAAGCCGATGGTCGGCTCTCTTGTAATGGCAATCAGAACGACTAACTAACTGCTGGATCGCTATTACAAGCAGCGGGAGGGGACGTCCCTCCTCCCACCACCTTTCACCGCTTTAACGGGATCTCCCGTCCCATCGGGAGTCCCGGTCGTCCAGTTGGCTCTTCAACCGGCTGATCACAGAGCGAACAAAGGCCGGATCTTTTTTGTTTGGCTCGGAGATATCGAAACCTGGAAGCAATGACCTGACATCACTTCCGCTTTACTCGGAAACAAACCGTGCCGTTTAAATAAAACAAAAGCATTTAATCACATCGATCTGGTGTGATTTACATATTTTTAACAGTAGAGGAGGGATTTGGGGTCCTTTTGACCCCAGATCTCTCCATAAGAGTACCTGTCACATGCCTATTGTCACAAAGGATGTTCATAGTGTATTCCTTGTGACAGCAATAAAAGTGATCTAAAAAAAAAAAAAAATTAAAGCAATAGTGTAAAAATAAATAAAAAAATGAAAGTGCCCACATCCCCCTCGTGCTTGCACACAAAAGCGAACGCATGCGTCGGTCCTGCACGCATGCAAGCAACTATCATCTCACACGTGAGGTATCACCGTGGACATCAAAACTTGGGTAGTCATTCTAGCACCAGACCTCCTCTGTAAATCTAAAGTGGCAACCTGTAAAAAAAACACAAAAATAATTTGTGCTAGTAAATAAATATACAATTATACCTGTGAGCGAAAAAATATATAAATACTATCAAAGTGAGTAATAGGAATAAAAGTGTCCAAAAAAATAGTCCAAATTGGGAAGTGTGATAGAAATCCAAATAAAAAGTGCACCAAATTGTGACAGTCCACCACCACAAGCACTAAATAAACTCACCAGAGCTATAAAAAAACCGCATATAGCAATCGCAATACAACGAACCCAGCCACTCGGCACATGCGCAGTAGATTGCTGGGAAACATAATGACGTCACATCAATCAAGCCCCACCCTACGCGTTTCGTCATCGACGTGGACTGTCACAATTTGGTGCACTTTTTATTTGGATTTCTATCACACATCCCAATTTGGACTATTTTTTGGACACTTTTATTCCTATTACTCACTTTGATAGTATTTATATATTTTTTCGCTCGCAGGTATAATTGTATATTTATTTACTAGCGCAAATTATTTTTGTGTTTTTACAGTGTATTTTATAGTGGATTTTGCAGCTGGTATATCAGTTAATGACCTACTTTTTTTCCCATAGGTGCCATTATATTTATTTATTTGGCAACCTGTAAAGGCTTTTAAAAAGTCACCTATGAATAGTAAAATTTACAGTTTGTTGCCGTTGCATGGGCAGGTGCAATTTTAAGGCGTGACATGTTTGGTATCTATTTGACGTAACATCTCCTTTTTATATTTTACCAAAAAATTGGGTTATGTATTGTTTTGGGGTTTTTTTTGCATTAAAATTCAAAAAAATTTATTTTTTTCCCCAAAAATTGCATTTGAAAAACTGCTGCACAAATACCGTGTAACCTAAAATATTGCAAAACCCACTAGTTTATTCTCTAGGGCCTACCGCTCCGCGAGGACGGCGATGACGAAACGCGTAGGGTGGGGCTTGATTGATGTGACGTCATTGCGTTCCCAGTGGTTGGTACGGCGCATGTGCAAGGCGGCTGGGTTAGTTTGTGTTTTACCTGATATGCTGTTGATGCTGTTGTCGGCTGGGACACCGTTTTTTGTAAGTGCAATGTGTGTGTATTAAAAGAGATGATTTTAAAAGGTACTGCACCATGAGCTTTTATTTTTTTCCCCGAGTGGCTGGTCTAATACCCTATGGATATGGTGGCGTCTATAAGAAGTGGATCTATCTAGGGACACATCCTACTGCAGAGTATTGCTCCCTGGATATCGATTTTCAAGCCAAGCAGTGGCTATTGCAGAGTATTGCTCCCTGGATATCGATTTTCAAGCCAAGCAGTGGCTATTGCAGAGTATTGCTCCCTGGATATCGAGTCTAAAGCCAAGTATTGTTTCATCAATCTGCTGACCATCGCTCCCAGAGCAAAAAGCGCTTTATCAGCATATAGCTCTGGTGAGTTTATTTGGTGGTGGATTTTACAGTTTCTTTGGATTTCGTCTTAAAAACTTTTTTCTTGATCACACCAATTAAGAGTTGCTTTATGGGACTTTATATGAGTTATGGGACATTTTTCACATTTTTTTTTTTACATTTTTTTACATTTTTTCTTTTCTGACATATTTTGGTGATTTAATTTACTAGCGCAAATTGTTTGTTTCATTGTTCGTACACCTTATGGTTATAGGGCGGATTTTGCAGCTGGTGGAATATAGAAGTAATATTTTTATTATATTTTCTTTTTTTGGGACTGGTTTAGTGAGAATTTTATATTTTCTGTGGTGCCATCTATATCTATTTACAAACTGTATGTAATATACTAAACGCCTTTCCATTTGCTATGCTGTATGGTATGCTGCACACTTCTCTATGCTGTATGTTCTATACTCTGCATGTCTGACTTTACTGTGTGAAATACCCCATTCCGATCTGCTCCCCACACTGTGCTGTACATGGCATCCACCACAGCCCTCCATGCTAAGTCGTGTTGTATGTTGTACTCCACACCCCTCGATGACCTGTTCTGCACTATGATAGTCTATACCACTTTATTCCCTACACTGTGCTGTCATTGTGTCCTCCACACCTCTCCATTCCCTATGCTGTACTGTGATCCTGTGCTGATGGAGATCTGCTACGGCAGCAGTTCCTACTGTGAATGCATGTGATGGGGAACAGCTTACTATGCAGTGCTCCCCACCCACCTAAAAAAACAAAAAAAAAAACCCCTGTGTTCAGGGCAACTGTCCCTCCAGCCCCCACCTTGTCCGGGCCCTGGTGATACTCCATACCTCACTTACTGTACCAGCCATTCTCAACCAGGATTCCTCCATTCTCAGCCTAGGGATCCTCCAGAGGTTGCTGTAGCTAAATGACCTGCCATCTGATGGTGCCTTCATAGATCCAGGGCCATTGCCAGAGGCATTTGTATGGCACCATTGGTCTTTAAAATCTGTCTAAAAGGGTGGCATTCTAACCCTCTGCAAGGGGGGCATTTGTCCCACTGACCACCAACACAAGGGAAATTTTCCCAATGACCCCCTAATCCTAGAAGGGGTTCTCAGAGACGTAAAATTGATATCAAGGGTTCCTTTGGGGTAAAAAGGCTGCCCTACACTATGCTGTACTTTGTCTACTGCACCCAGGGCTTCAGCGGGAACGCAGATCTGGCACCTCCAGCACTGAATTGAGGTGCTGGAGGGTTTATTGATGACGGCTGCTGGTGGATCTATTGTTGCGGGGGATTTGTTGCTGATGAGGTCTATTGTTGCTGATGGGGTCTCTTTGCTGGGGGGTTCTTATGTTACTAGGGGGTCAGTTGTTGCTCAAAGCAGTCTATTGATGCTGGCTGCTGAAGGGTCTTTTGATGCTGGCTTCTGGGAGATCTACTGTATTGTTATCCCCCAGCATCAACAGACCCGCTAGATGTAACAATACAGTAGATCTCCAAGCAGCCAGCATCAAAAGACCCTTCAGCAGCCAGCATCAATAGAACCCCTGCAACAAAATACCCTCCAGCATCAATAGAGCCCCAGATGTATTTTGATTCAGGGGCTCTATTGCTGGAGGGGAATCTATTGTTGCCAGAGGGGAGAAATCTATTACTGCTGGGGGATCTATTGTTGCTGGGGGAACAAATCTATTATTGCTGTGGATTCTATTGCTGCTAGAGGGAGATGGAGATCTATTGCCAAAGGAGAGGAAATCTATTACTGCTGGGGTATCTTTTGTTGCTGCAATAGAATCTCTGCAACAAAATACCCCCAGCATCAATAGACTCCCAGATGTATTTTTATTTATGGGGGTTCTATTGTTACTGGAGTGAGATCTATTATTGCTGGAGGGGGCTGTATTGTTGACAGAGGAGAGGAAATCTATTGCTGGAGGGGGATCTATTGCCCGAGGGGAGGAAGTATATTATTGCTAGGGGATCTGTTGTTGCTGGAGGAGAGGAATCTATATTGCTGGGGGTAATCTGTTGTTGCTTCAGGGGAGGAAATCTATTATTGCTGGGGGGTCTATTGCTGCTGGAGGCAAATCTATTTTTCTGGAGGGGGATAGAACCCCTGCATACACCCCAGCGTCAATAGACCACCAGATGTATTTTGATTTGGGGGGTTCTATTGTGGCTGGAAGGAGATCTGTTATTGCTGGATCAATTGTTGCCAAAGGGGATTACATCTATTACTGCTGGGGATCTATTGTTTCTGAAGGGGATGCATTCTATTATTGCTGAGGGGAATCTATTGCTCCTGGAGTGGAGGAAATCTATTATTGCTGGGGGTTATATTGTTGCTGGAGGGAGATCTATTATTGCTAGAGGGGGATCTATTGCCAAAGGAGAGGCAATATATTACTGCTGGGGTATCTTTTGTTGCTACAGTAGAACCCCTGCAACAAAATACCCCCTAGCATCAATAGACCCCCAGATGTATTTTTATTCGGGGGGTTCTATTGTTGCTGGAGGAGGCTCTATTGCCAAAGGGGAGGAAATCTATTACTGCTGGGGTGTCTTTTGTTGCTTCAATAGAACCTCTGCAACAAAATACCCCCTAGCATCAATAGACCCCCCAGATGTAGATTGATTCGGGGGGTTATATTGTTGCTGGAGGTAGATCTGTTATTGCTGGAGGGGGGAAATCTATTGCTGGTGGATCTATTGTTGCTGTAGGGGAGGAAATGTATTATTTCTGGGGGGAAATCTATTGTTGCTGGAGGGGATGAATCTATTATTGCTGGGGGGAATCTATTTTTGCTGGAGGGGAAGGTTCTGCTATTGATGGGGTTTCTATAGTTGCTGGAGGGAGATCTATTATTGCTGGGGTATCTTTTGTTACTGGGAAATCTATTGTTGCTGGAGGGGAGGGATCTATTATTGCTGGGGGATCTATTGTTGCTGTATGGGGATGTTGTTCCTTGGAGAGATCTATTGTTGCTGGCTGCAGAGGATCATGCTTGGTGTGACGATCGCGACGTCAGACCCCAGCCCTTCTCACCAAACTCGTGACCGAAGGACTAGCCAATATAAAACCACGCTGTCACGTGCATAACAATGCCACGCCCAGCTGCACTCTGCACAAAGATTTTATAGCTAATGGACAACAATCTATGTGCTGCAGCCTGAGAGCGATTGTTACTGGGTCAGGTTAATTACGCAATTAACCCTTCACACTGCCACCACCTCCTTTTTGTACAGAGAAAGAGAACTCGGCAATATTAGCAATACACTATGATGTTTGAATAATCGTTTGTATACACAATATCACTGCAGGCAGATGTATGCAGACGTTTTAAAACACACAGTAGCGCTCTTCAGAGATAGGGATTCTTAGTTTGCATTAAAGAGTTTTAGAAACAGTTCACCACTTTCAGAAAGTAAGATTTATTACTAAAAGGTCAAAAGGGTGCAATAAAAATATTTACAGAAAAAGATGTAATATATATATATATATATATATATATATACACACAGAGCAATAACACAACAAAGAGATAACAGAAAGAAGTTTAGATAAAGTACTTGCCAAAAGTCCTGGGTTAAGCAGCTTTCAAGTGTCAGAGCAAAAGGATGCCTTATCTCCCGAAGTTGGTTCCTGGTGTTAAAAGGGAGATTTCTTCAACTTCAACTCAGCTTAGTTTTTCTAGGAACTCAGCAGGGTGTCTCCCTGAAGCAGAGAACTCATTTGGGTGGGTGTTGCAGGTGGAGACCCAAGCTAGAACCTAAATCATTCCCAAGTTGATATCAGGGCAATAACTTTCCCTGGATACATGTGTAGCACACCCTTGGGTGATGCTTGGCTAGATATATAGGTTCAGCTCTCACCTGAATCTGGTGACACCTCCGATTATACCCAGAACACTTCGACACGCTGAGAATATTTGTTATGGGTTTTATTGAGGAAGACAAACCCTGAAAAAGAACTAGCTGATTTAACACAGGTAATGTACATAAAACACAGATACCACTTTGCATAACACAGTTAGTAAGAAGTCACAATTCACTCCAAAAATTCTCCAAAAACTGACTAGTATCACACTGACTAGGGTGACATATGAGAGTTACATTGACACATGAAACAATAACTGTTAATGAGATTTAGCAGCTTATTGACATTTGCTATAGCAATACGATCTAGAGCAATGTACTACCTAACCACTGGCCAGTGGGATGAAACTTAAAGTCTCGCAATGTTGGGGCCCTTTAATCAATGGAAGAGCGCTCACTCTCTGCATGGGAGAGTATTTGTAATCCAGGGGTAGCAGGATAGCACAGTTTTTTAAGCATAATCTTCCAGTGAACATTGCAATAGAAGAAAAACAGCACTTCAACAAATGTGACATTTTGCTCAGTGTATTCAAAGCAGCAAGCTTCTGTGGGGATTTGGAACTAAACACACTCTTCAGCCACAGCACAAGTTTTGAGGAGACAATCACCAGTAATATACAGAGACAGAGTTCTCTCATCAATCAGCAGCAGGAATAGCTAATTCTGAGCAGCTTGGGCTTTCCAAGATCTGTGTCACTCTGAGAATTAGAGAGCCGGCTTTCTCATGACCATTCTCCAGAGATGAACAACAAGTGCAGCAATATCAAAATCCCCTTTCATCACAGAGTACTCACTGTTTCTGGATTGTCCTCTAGATAGCATTAGACAGTAGTAGAAATCCTCTCTCTTTCAGCAGCTCCAGACTTTGATAGACACATGCACTTGAGTGGCTGTAATCCTGAGTGTCAGGCAGGACAATCCTTGATTTGCACACTGTCCTCCTGCAACAATTCCCCTGCTATACACGCCCAGCCCATGGGCTCTAGCAGCACAGAGAGTGAGACTCTGTGACTTTACACCAGGTGCCCTTGCTCCATGCGGTCCCCTGAAAATGTCTGCCTCCCCACATGTGCTTCTTCTTCCTTTTTCCTCTCTTCTTTCCTCCACAGCCAATCATAAGTTCAGCTGCAACAGTGCTGCTATGGGTAGATCCTTTTCAGCTGTAGCAACAACCAATTAGAGCACAGTCCTGCTGTTCCTGTCTGTCACTCACAAAGAGAGAAAAGAAAAAAAAATGCTTTGCAACTGCTGTTTAAGATTTAAAGCAACCAGCACATCTCTACACATGTAACATTCTATCCACGAGTAGATTAATATGCAGAATCACTTGCCAAACATCTAGATATGAAATATGACATACCTGCTGGGACGGTTAAGGAGATATAATTTTCTGCTCTCCTGTAGATGTCCGCTAGGGGGTGTAATATATCAGGCGACTTGTATTAAAGTGACCGATCTGACTATGTGCCTGGTTTTTATGTAAGTCTTCCATATTCCAAGATTTGAAATCATGGGGGAAAATGGATTTTGAACGTGATGTCTGTTTTACGGCTTATCTGGAATGTCTTTGAAGCCCAGTGTAGGACTGGTTTATGGTTTTACGATCCTTTTCCAAGCAAGAGTCTCGCAGACATACGGGGGCCAGGCTAATTGGGGTTTATAACCATGAGCTCTCCCGCTGGGCCTTGATGCCTTTTTGAATTCCGCATCCAGGGACCACGTGTCACTCAACAGAGCAGGAGGGGGGGATTTGTCTAGGAGAGAGAGAGGGATACAAGATGGAGGATCCTTAGCAAGATGGAGGACCGCGTCCATCTTTGTATGCACAATTGCTACACTTGGTGGTGGGTGGGGGCAGGGACAATGGGTGGACTCAGAAGGGGGGGGTGTATATGCACCTATTCTCTGAGGGGGAAAAAAGCCCTGACCGCACCTCTACTACTTTTTTTTTTTTTTTTTTTTTCCCTCCTGTGCTGTACATTTTTATACTTGTATATTTTTGGACACATAGAATAAGTTATACTCTATCTACAAATCAGCTATAACCCGTATAGCAGGAAATGACAGCCTAGTGGTATGGACATCTCTTTACTTTCAACCCACAAATGAAGAATGTAAGAAGTTTGACCTCAATTTCCAGCGAGCGCACTGGGCCCCCTAATAGTCTGTGTAAACCGATGATTTTATTAAACACGCGGGATCATTTGCATCGTCTCCTCCAGCTGTTGTCCATATCAGATCATGGGTGCAGATATAATAACAGACTATCTGGGGTCAGAGGCAGCTGCTCCCGTATTTCAGCATCACATTTCTGGCTGAATTTTATTAACGAGACACAACTTTGCAAGAAAATCCAGAGGAGATCCTTTACTAAGGAAGAACTTTTTTTTTTTTTTTCACTTTTTTTTTTTTTTCACTTTTTTTTTTACCCATCAAAACTGTGAGAAGCTACAAATGGCTCCATCATCCAAGACCCGTGTTGAGTGCTCGGAGTTCAGACAGGGACCTGTTTCTGTGGCTTACTTTATCAGATTAAGTGGATAATGCAATTTTTATGTTGTATTAACAGCCCAGAGATGAGCATTTAAAAAAAAAAAAAAGCAAAAAAACTTTAAAGCAGAATTTCGCTCTCTCAATCAATATGGACGTTTTTAGCTGTGTTTTTACACATTTGCAGTTTTTTTAGGGGGTTTTTTTGGGGCCAGAAAAACATCCGAGAATGCCAGCTTGCTGCGTTTTTCCACATTTGCGGGTTTAGTGTTTTTTTTTTTTTGGCCAGAAAAACATAAAAAATCGCAGTTTTTCAGCGCTAACGGTAAAAAAAAAAAACTCCTCTAGAAACCAACTAGTCCTGAGTTTTTTTTTTTTTTTTCCAGCCAAAAAACGTTGATTCCAGTCTCTGTGTGTATGGACACATAGGAGAGCATGCTGGGGAGTTTACTGGCTGTAGAAAAAAACGTCAAAAGCCAAAACAGGCGCTGTAAAAACATCCCGCGTGCATGAGGACTTGTGCTGCTAGCATCAGAAAATAGATAGGAAAGTATATCATATTTATTTGTGTTAAACTTTTTTTTTTTTTTTACATTTTTTTACATTTCTTCAGTTACTTTCTGGTTTCCATGCCTAGGCAAATTATGCCATACATCCCAGCAGTCTTCAGGAGGAGATGGAGGGTTCTCAGCTCAGTCTATGCCTAAGCTAAGAGCAGATGGATTCCAGGAAGTGAATGGTACATTAATCACCTGCCCTTACTTAAGATGGCCACTGCCAGAAATGCCAGGGGGGGTGTTTTTCAAAGCGATTTCTCAGCAAAATAAAGCATGAAGTTATGGATGGATGGGGGAGTTTGCTTTGAATATTAAAAATAAATGAAATGGCATTTTTGGTTTCTGATGCCCAGATGCAGCGCAGTTCCACTTTAACCACTTCAATACTGGGCACATTCACCCTCTTCTTGCCCAGGTCAATCTTCAGCTTTCAGCGATGTTGCACTGTGAACGAAAACTGCGCGGTCATGCAACACTGTACCCATATGAAATTTTTATAATTTTTTTTTGAGACAAATAGCTTTTTTTTTGGTGGTATTTAGTCACCACTGGGGTTTTTTAATTACTATTATTATTATACAGGATTTATATATCCCCAACCCTTTGCTCAGCGCTTTACAATACAGAGAAAGTACAATTACAATACATTTCAGTACAGAAGGAATAGGAGGGCAGGCTCATGGAGCTTACAATCTAAAGGAAGGGGGAGGTGATACAAAAGGTGATAGCTGCGGGGGATGATCTGATGGAGGTAGCTCAAGTACAGTTCTTAGGTGGAGGTGGGGTAGGCTTCCCTGAATAAGTGAGTTTTCAAAGATCACCTAAAGGCAGACAGGGTGGGGGTTGACTGGACATACTGGGGTAGGGAGTTCCAGAAGACGGGAGAGGCTCTGGGGAAGTCCTGGAGGCGAGTGTGGGAGGAGGTGACTAAACAAACAAAAAAGACCAACAATTTTGGGGGA